>NC_132917.1:69780046-70030046 GCF_047675955.1 Chlorocebus sabaeus
TCCAGTTCCCCCATCACCTTCTCCAGTTCTCCCCCACTCTTCTCCAGTTCTCTCCCCCTTCTCCAGTTCTCCCCCCCTTCTACAGTTCTCCCCCCCTTCTCCAGTTCTCCCCCCCTTCTACAGTTCCCCCATCACCTTCTTCAGTTCTCCCACCCTTTTCTCCAGTTCTCCCACATACTTGTCTAGGCATCACTTTTCTGGAAAGAGATTTCCTCCTGATCCCACACCTATCCTTCCCTCCACATGCCCTGGGGCTGATGGAGCTAATTTCAGTTAAGATGCTTGGCTGCCCAAGGAAGGGGCCTGGGTAAACCCTGGGGATTAGGGGCTGAGTCACGCCTCAGTTCCCAGGAGGATCACAGCTGGAATCGGAGGGAAGAAGGGGCCAGGGAGGGGCAGCTGATCCTGGCTCAGATCAGCTTCAAAAAGTCCAGGGGCTTCACTCCTGCCTTCTGTCCTCCCTCAGGAGCTGTCCAGGTGGGAACTTCGAGAGGCTCATTCCGCCCTGGAGGATGGAAAATGGTCCTTCACGCCTCCATCAAGAGGTCCAGGATCCCTGCATGCTCATGTCTCTGACCTTGCGCCAATCTTCCTGGGCCCAAAGTTTGGAGGGTGCAGGTCATCTCCCCTGAGAACGGGCTCGCCCCATGTGCTTGGTGGGGAGGCCTGCGATTTGGAACAAATTGGCTCCTCTGTGGAGACTTCTGTCCACTCAGCTTCTCCCTTTGGGTTTCAGATTCCCAGCCCTGCTGCATTCCAGGAAAAAACAGAGATTTGGAAGCAAATACGAGCTGGATCCCTAAAAGAGATGCACACCCCATTTCCAGATCTGGGAACGTCCTCCTCTCCATCAGGTCGCTCTAGTTTCAGGCTCTGTTGCAAGTCCCTCCAGGAAGAGGCTGACCTCCCACCGCCAGGACCCTGCATTGCCGCTGCGTCCCGCGTCCTCCAGCACACCCTTGGGCTGTCCCACGCGGGTTAACACTTGTCTCCTGGCCCTGCTTTCTGCCTCCAAGTTCTCTCTCCTGGACAGCTGTAAGAATCTATTTGCCCAGCAGACACTTTCCTGTTTATTTATCATAATCATAATTTCCCCATCCCCAATCAAGACATCTCACATAAGACTTTAGGGTCGCTTTTGGGTATAGGGGCAATGTGTATGGTAAAATACTACAGATTGAAATAAGTAGAGGAATTATGATGATTTAAAATAACGCGAGTAATTCTGGAGGGAATAAGTCCAAATATTTTATGCTGAGACTGTCTTAGAAAATCCAAGACATGTTGTCACTGTGTATACGTTCTTATACCCCCAGCTAGGCACTCAGTAGACACGTGACTCTCCCTTGTCTTTGATGTTGACTCCCTCTCACATTCCTCTCATCCTCAATCAACACATTACATGGTTTTTCCATGAATCAATCTTTATTGGTGTTTGCAGCAATTAGATTATTGGCACAAGGCACAATGGGCTTCAAAGCAAATAATAGACAGAAAATACCATTGTACAGGTGGAAAGGGCTCTTCAGGCGGTGTCTCAGAGCAACTGTGACCCTCACAAAGACCCTGCAGCTAGGACCCAGCCCAGCTGAGACAGGCTTTGAGAACCTGAGAGTGACCAAGCCATACCTCGGGGGATCTGAAGGGGTCCCACAGTTCTTTCAAAGACAAGCATTTCTAGCTTCCTTGGGAGCTCTTCCAGCCTTCGAGTCTTTGTCATCAATAGCAGCTTGATGACCATGAGGACTCTGTCCCTCTAAGACAGCCTGATCTCCCTCACCCATGCCTGTTCAGTGGAAGCCTCCCCAGCCAGGGGCAAATTAAGGCCCCTGCAGAGGGAGCAAGAGAGGAGGGAAGAGCAAGAGTTGATAAGCGGATTGGCCAAGCCCAGTGATCCCCCTGAGGATATGCGCCCCCCCCCCCCTGCCCACAGTGGTGGGCCTTCCCACCAATATTTAGGAGGTTAGAGAAAAGGGGGCTTCTCAGTGGGAGAGCTCCTGCTGCCCTTCTTCTGAGGAGGGGTCCTCCTCTATGAGCTCCAGGTCAAACTCATCTTCCAGGGACCCTCCCACAGGCAGAAGGCGGAACTTCTTCCCTTTCAGGGTGCATGTGCGGTGCTCAAAGTCCAGGACAGCGTTGTGGTCCTGGAGCACATCAGTGCCGATGATGGCTTCCTCGGCACTTGCATTGGCCACTAGGAACTGTGCTTTCAGCTTCAGCTTGCCTAGGGACACTGCTGTATCCCAGACACCCAGGATCTTCATTTCAGCACCATTGGCCACCTTTACCACGTTCTCAAAGGGCCGCAGAGTGTCCAGATCGCCATCGGTGACCTCCTCCCACAAGTTTGGGTGGACCACAGAGACCTGGGCCCCAGAGTCCACCAGGAACCTCACGGGCACTTTACCAATCTTCCCCTTGAGATAGTAGCCCTTACCCATGCTGTTGGCAAAGACGATCTCTTTGGGCAGGTGGCTGGGGGCAGCCCCAGGGACCCCAAAGGCCTTCAGGAGGGTCTCTTTCACAGTCCCATAGTCTCCCTGGTCCTGGGGACTGAGCCCATTGTAGATATCCAGGGCCTCTCCTCTGAGGGACTCTTTCAGGAACCTTAGCTTGGTGATATGGTCCCAATGGTTGAGGTCGTTGATGACTTCAAAGCGGTGCAGCCAGAGGTTTGGGACGACATTGGCCCCATCAAAAGGCTCCGGGACAAAGGCATGCTGCCGGCGGCCTTCCTCACTCCTGGCTCTGCTCCCAGCCATCCTGCTGCTCTCCCCTGGAACTTCAGCAGCAACCCACGCCAAGAAGAGAAACCCACAGAGCAGTGTCGGCGCAATCACGCTGGAAAATGGGGCCTCTGGAAGCAGATCGGGGATGACTTGCCCAGCCTTGGGCAAGCAGGAGGGAGCAGGTGCCGTTGGCTGACTGACTGCTGGGGCAGAGGCAGGCAGTGCTGTGGCCTGCTCACTCTGCAGAGCCCTTTTGATTCCTAGGCTGGCCCCCGGGCTCCCCATTCTTCTTTGTTCTGGAAGCTCCGCCCCTCCTCGCTCCGCCCTCCTGCCAGCATCCAGCCCGACTAGCAGGATGGGTGCCTCACCCTCTGCATCTATCCTTGGACCAACACCAGCCAGCCCACATCCCAAGAAAGGCTGGCCTCTGTTGAAGGGGGACTACCCTGTGCCCTCCCCAGCCTGTGTTCCAGAATAACAGATGAGCACATGGAGGATGTGATGCCATTCAGGTATTTGTCATCAGCCAGAGAAGGAAGACGGAGGCAGGGACCAGATGCCCATCAGCTCTGAGACCAGGGAAGCCCCTGTTGGCCTCCCCCACAGGTGACTACTTTGAGGGGTCAAAGGAAAAGAGTTTACATGTACAGAGCTCCTACCACGTGCCAGGCACTGGGAAGAGTCTCACACACATTCTAAAGCAGGTATGGGATCCTACGGGATTTCCTGGAGAGGGAGGTAGAGGAGGGTCCCAGAATCAAGAAGGCACAGAAATGGCCTTTTTTGAGTGAGGGGACACGCGCGCGCACACACACACACACACGTGCACAATCATCTTACATGGACTCAATTGCTGCAGTAATTTTCCTTCATTGATCACCCCTGATTCAGAGGCAGAGGTGGCCGAGCAACTCTGGGTAGGCTCACACTGGACTCCATGAGTGTTGTCTCCACTCTATTTACCCCTCTCCATTTCCAAGAACTGTTCCAAGGGTCCCTGCCCCAGGCACTGCAGCCCTTCCTTTCCCACTTCCCAACATGGTCATTTGTGGAAAGATCATGGGGAAATTTAGTCCCTTTTCATTTTGAGAGGGAAAACGTCCACCATGTTGGCGATGCCAGTGGTGAGGACCTGGAGGGCTCTGGCTGTGTGCCCCTCCACTGCAGGGGTAAAGGGTAGCACCGGAGGACCTCCAGGCGTCTACAGGGGCGATCTGTGAGTCCAAGGGCTGGAGGCCTGACTTGGGGCTGTGCAGGGGCTGTTGAAGGGATCCACTTTTATGTCCGCATTCAAATGTTGCTCCATGGAGCCTTCTGCCTGTCCCTAGCAAGGGCACCCACTCCTGGTTGAGCGTGTTTCACAGTGTGCTCTGGTGGTTCGTTCACAAGTCTGCCTCTCGCTATGAACCAGAGTCTGGGGCTCGCAAACTTGGCATTTGTGATTGTCTCCAGCCCCCAGAACAACTTCCTCTGGGACCCAGGTGCTCTTTGCTGGACTCCAGGCCTAGCTGTGTGCTGTCACCAAACAGGAATGATTAAGGATCGGAGAGGAGGAAGACTCGATGGCACACCTGTGGCTCTGGGGCTGTTTTTCCTGGCCAAGAGCCTGTCCCTTTCCAGCTCCCTATGCCACGCATCACTCAGCGCCTGGCAGAATCCCGGCAGTACCCTGCCTTCGGACAGTCCTGCCTCTGGATAGCCCAGGTCCCCAACCACACTGCAAGACTGTGCTGTCCCCAGCCCCTTCCACCTGATTCAGTGAGCCAGCGGAGAGGCAGCTGGGTCAACACCTCTCATCACAGCTGCCTGGCTAAGGTGGGGCCATTGTGGCATTCCAGGAGCCCAGAGGAGGGGGAAATGGAGTCACTGAGAAGGTGTTGAGAGCAGGTGGTTCTTTGAGAAGATTGCATAATGAAAACCCTGCATCCAGAGAAATGGCCCAGCCACATGCAAGGCCAGGAAGCCCCTTCTGCAGATGGGCTTTTGCAGATAGCTTCCCAGCTGCTGGGATGAGTGCTGTTCTGTGACTCAAAGAACTGACCCAGTGGTTTCCTGATTCCCTGGTATTCATTACCTCCGCACATCTGGTCCCCTGGAAGTGGAAATGAGTGAGGAGGTTAGCATGCGACCAAGGGAGGAGCGAGGCAGGGTGGCCTGTCAGCTGACAAGCTGGGACTGCTAAATGCCCTGAACTAGCTTTTCAAACCATAGTGGTAGACATTGAATTCCAGTCTCCCCGCTGCGCTTAGACTAGAAATTGGTGGTCCCTTGGGACCTCATTTGAGTGGGTTTGGTGTTCACTTTGGCAAAGGTGTTTCACACACATCACTCCGTGAGCAGTGTGACAACCTGGGAGGCAGAGCAGCTCCACCCAGGACCCTGGAGCACAGGAGCTTCCATGGCCTCAGGTCTCAGGCTTTCCAGCGGCCAGAGAAGGGCATTTTGCAAGGACAGGGAGGTGGAGTGCTGGGATGGGAGAGGTACAGCATAAGCGCTGGGGGCAGGGGTCTTGGTGGCCAGTGGAGAAAGAGCTGCTTGTTAAATATTCAGGAATTTGGTGGGTCAATTGTTAAACCAATTGGTGCTTGAAATCAGACTTGGTGGAAGTATTCACACCACCAGAATTGGCAAATACTAAATGAAGACTTTTTCCCCCTCTGGAATCCAGTTCCATCACACCCCTGCATGGAAGCCTTGGACACACTGACTCTCTAGGGCAGGCAAAGCACTGTGGCTGGTGATGAATAAGTTTATGGTAACCTCCACCCCTGCTTAGCTGCTTGGGCCCTCTCACCAAGGAGCCCAAGCCCACCTTGGCCCCATCCTTCCCCACAATCTTTAGACTTCTGTGCTGCTGTGGCTTGAGGCAGATGACCCTTCAGGTTGTCTGTCCACACAGCTCCCTCTGGGACCTCCACAACAGAAGCACGCAGGGGCCTCGTGGTTACTGTGAGAGCTGGAAGGGGTCGGCATCAGCCTCTGGCTGAGTCTGGGAGTCTGTCTCTGGCTAGGATCAGGGACACGGGTAAAGGTTAGTTCTCAAGTTCCCTTATGCCTTGGGAGGTGCCCATCCTTAGAACAGCCTGGAAGCACACAGAGACCTTGGAATGGCTATGCCAGAGGTGCCCCATGAGCTAAGCCAGTCAGGGCAGCCAGGTGCCACTACCTCCTCCCAGAACCTAGGAAATCATGGTTAATTATTGACAAGTATAGGTATTGGGGCGGGACACCCTCATTATCACCCATTAGCGATTCCTGGGTGTACCCTGAAGCAGGCACACCGTACTTAACCCTGGAGGAGCAAAGCAGGACAATAAACAGGAAGGAGTGGGGCTCGCCACCCTCCACGCCCCCTCACTGAGATTTCTGGGCTGTGAGCTCCACCAACCCAATTCTTTCTCAGTTCCCTGGTTCCCTTTTGCCGTTTCTTTTCTGTTGTTTTTTTAAAATTGTTTCACTTCTGATATTCACCTGGATCCTTTGCCTGCTTTAGTCTCCCTCAGGACAGTTGGGCAAATCAGGACAAGCCCAAGACTGGGCCTGTCGGGCCTCCTGAGACCTGAAGCCCTTGGTGGGCAGTGAGTTCACCCCAAACACTTTATTTTATTTTTATTTATTTATTTATTTTTTGAGATGGAGTCTCACTCTGTCGCCCAGGCTGGAGTACAGTGGCGTGATCTTGGCTCACTTCAACCTCTGCCTCCTGGGCTCAAGCGATTCTCCTGCTTCAACCTCCTGAGTAGCTGGGATTACACCAGGCTAATTTTTCGTGTTTTTAGTAGAGACAGGTTTCACTATGTTAGCCAGGATCGATCTCCTGACCTCATGATCCACCTGCCTCGGCCTCCCAAAGTGCTGGGATTACAGGCATGAGCCACCACGCCCGGCCCACCCCAAACACTTTAGACCAAGGGTTCAATCTTTTGGCTTCCCTGGGCGACACCAGAAGGATTGTCTTGGGCCACACATAAAATACACTAACACCAACGATAGCTGGTGAGCTAAACAAACAAACAAACAAACAAACAAAACCTCACAATTTCTTTTTTTTTTTTTTTTTTTTGAGTAGAGACAGGGTTTCATGTGTTAGCCAGGATGGTCTTGATCTCCTGACCTCGTGATCCGCCCGCCTCGGCCTCCCAAAGTGCTGGGATTACAGGTGTGAGCCACCGTGCCCAGCCAAAACTCATGTTTTAAGAAAGTTTACAAATTCGTGTTGGGCTGCATTCAAAGCAGGCTAGACATGCTTGCTTTAGATTGTTCCTGCGGCCCGATGACTTCCCAGAACACAGTGGCAGCTTGCAGAGGAGTGTAAAGCCTTCCAAGTCCTGAGGCTGGAGGGCAGGATCCACCACGCAGGGTGGAATGGGGAGCAGACCCTGCCTTCTAGGGAGATCGGTTTTTGAGCCAAGAGCCCAGGGCAAGAGACACCTTACGGACTGGGGTGCCCCTAGTGAGGCCCAGCCTGGAAGAGGAGGGTCGGGAAAGGGTAAGACCAGCACAGCCCTAAGCCGTTCTGCCAGCCCACCTTGGCCACTTCCCCACATTGCGAAGGTCAAGGCCACCCTGGGAAGCCGGTGGGAAGAGAGCAAAAGGGGACCCAGGGGCCTTCGGGGTGGCATGGGGAGGTTGGAGGGAGACAAGGAGGTGCACTCCTCCATGGGGGTGAGACCCACCCTGAGCTCAGAAAGGCCCCAGTTTGGTGTGATGCTCTGCTGTTGCTGTCCTGAAAGTCCTGGTAATTTTGAATGAGGATCCATGTTTTTCTTTCACACTGGGACCCTGCAAATTAAGTAGCTGACTCTGTCCCCACCCAGTCCAGTGGTGGGGTCTTCTCTTCATTCACATGCACGTACACGCAGACACACACGCTCCCTACTACACACCACGTACACGTCCGTCCACAAAAACACACTCCTCCACACTACACACACACACCCTGCACCTGTGAAACACGCACGGCACCCACAATCACGCTACAGTTCTCAGTGTAAAACAGCTGAGCAATTGTGTAACTTGCACATATAATTCAGATCCCATCTTTCATTTCATGTATTTATTTGCACCCACATTTACATCGAGTATTAAAATCCTATTTATTTGAGGCACCTGCTGTTTGTTAGCCTCTGGACACACTTGCTGCTTCAGAAGACCAGGCAGGTCCCCATGGCCACGGCTTACAAGCTAATGAAAGCAGGATCTAGATGTTTAACAGCCAAGTGTTGAAGAGTTTAAGACCCATGGATATATGCAGGCTGACCCACTTACTGCACCCCGTCACAACCACGCTGCTTTGAAAGGAGCCAGTCTCTAAGTGGGTCAGCCTGCCTCCTGCTCCCTGCCACCTGGTGAGGGCAGGGACTGAGGCCTCCATCCCCCGACCCCCCAACCCCCCACCTCTGGCCATGGCCGCCAAGACGAAGGCCCTCCCATTTGCCTGCCCCTCTCCTGCACAACTGGGCCCCCCGGCCCAGGGTTGGCGTATGTGTGGGGTTGGTGGCACAGCTCCTCCAAGCACCGTCCCTAACCGCATTCTGCTTCCAGCGTTCCGCATCAGTAGGCTTATGGCATCAGATCTTCAAACTGAAAAGAGACATGAAGAGGTGAATTCTGGACACAAATCTGGTCAGGAACTCAGATCAAAGCTGGGTGGGCTTTGACCAAAGCAAGGTACATTCAGAAATCCAAGGCACCTGCAGTTTCCTTATCCCCGCCCCAGATCACCCATGCCTGCTCTGACCATGCGGGCACCACGCGGCATCCACAGTCAGTCATGGCCAAGGGCACACGGGCAGGACAGCCTGACCTTGACTGGACCTCCATCTTCGTCCCTGCCAAACCTCCTCAACATGAGCATTCCTGCCACGTGCCTCACCCGGTAGGCCAGTGTCACTGCTCAAGGACAGAGCTCTCCTGCCTGCAGAGCCCTTCCCCAGCTTGCCACTGTTCCAGAACCTCTCCTTCCTGTTTGGGTCTCCCTCCTATCCCGCTTTGCCCCTAGTTCAGAACCCCTCTAATCGAAGTGGCCCAGCACAGCCCACCAGCCAAATCCATTTTGCTGTCAGGAGGCAGCAAAATGCTTAATGCGAGTCCCAACCGTGGGGGGTCCTGGAGGTGTTTGGGGAACAGTGGTCCTGGCCCCAATGCCATTGCAAGCCTCCAGGCCTGGGGTCAAGGGCAGGACCAACAAAGAGTTGGTGAGAGCAAGTTGCTGACTAACTCCTAGAAGTCCACTTTGCCAAAACTGGTTCTCTCCTGTTTTTATCTTTCAATCAAATATGAAGATTACTAAGATGTCCTGAAGGCCTTCTCAGTCACCTCCTCCGGGCCCAGCCCTCTGAATTGGGTTTCTGCCTTTTTCCCCAATTGCTGGTGCCCCCACCCTAGACCAAGCCTTCATCCCTTCCTGCCCCATCCCTGCCACGGAGGCCCAGGGCCCTGCCTGGCCAGAGGGGCTGGCTTTAAGGCAAGACCCTATGCAGATTCCCTTCCTCCCATCCCCTCTTCAGGGTCCCCTCCACTTAACTGAAGTTGGGAGTGGGACTTGTAACACAGGTCCAGACAGCTTTGGGGACATTAAGCCACTTTTGACAAACACCCCTGCAATTAGTGAAATATTCAGGCAATTAAAACATACAGATTGGGTAATCTCCAACTACAAGTGGGCTTCTAATGACACCAGGAAACTTGGCTTAGAGCTGAACACATGGAGGGCTTCTGTCCAACTTAAATACCTCAAAGGCAGCTTCGAAATAATCTGGAAATAGTTTGAATTGTCTCTAATGATAACTAGCATTGTGAGCGATTAAAACCTATCAAATATCCTCAGCACAGGAAGTTGAGTCTTTTCAATCAACTGCCAACCTAGCTTTGCTCCTAACATACAGAAGATGGGGGGTGGCGGCAGAGAGGGGGTACCTTCCCTCTGGCATGTCAAAGTGATCCAGAAGATGTGGGAGAGACAGGAGAGGGAGAAAGGGAAAAACAGCAGAGCCCTTACATGTATAGAAATCTCCAGGTGGCTGGGTGCACCATCCACACACATTTATTGAGCACTACTGTGTGCCAGACACCATGCTCATGGCTGTAAATTAGTGTCAGGTACTCAGAGAGTCCATGGCATAGACAGGAATGGACAATGCCAAATAGGTGGGTTGATTCAATTCCACACATACTTACTGAGGCCAACGCTGCCTCACTTTGAGAGATGAATCAGACCTGTGCCCTACCCTCCCAGAGTTCACAGACGAGTGAGAGAGACAGACTCAAACCCAGCTACTCAGGGGTGAGCACAGGAGGTGCGGGGCACACTGGAGGCTTCTGGGCAAGACGGTAGCCCAAGGAGCCTCAGGCAACTCCCCCAACCAGACATCAGCCAGCATCACCAGAGAAAAACAAACATGAAAGGAATATTACAGGGGAAACCCACAGTAGCCCTGAAGCCAGGGAACGAGGGCATCCACAGACCAAAATCTTGGATTAATTTTTGTCGCTAAAGGCAAACCATCTGAGGGGAGATGTGGGTAGTGAAGGCCCTGAGAATAAGTCAGTGCACATGGACACACAGGATAGGACGTCTTGGGGGGATTGGGATAGTCTCCCGGTAAAATGGAAACTGTGTCTGTGAACACAGAAAAAAGACTGGGAAGAAAGACACCAAAACAATGACAGTGGTTATTTTGGGGTAGTAGAATCATGAATGATCTTAACTCTCTTCTACAGATATTCTGTAAATATATCCTCTAATAAGAAAAAGTTATTTCAAATTAAGAAAACTTGTTCTTGCCATTTTCTGTAAGCTTAAAATTTTTTCCAAATAGGCCAGGCACAGTGGCTCATGCCTGTAATCCCAGCACTTTGGGAGGCTGAGGTGGGCGGATCACCTGAGGTCGGGAGTTCGAGACCAGCCTGGCCCACATGGAAAACCTGTCTCTACTAAAAATTACAAAAATCAGTCAGGTGTAATGGCAGGCGCCTGTAGTCCTGCCTACTTGGGAGGTTGAGGCAGGAGAATCGTTTTAACCCGGAAGGCAAAGGTTGCAGTGAGCCAAGATAGAGCCATTGCACTCCAGCCTGGGTGACAGAGCGAGACGCCATCTCAAAAAAATAAAAAATAAAAATAATTTCCAAATAAAGTTTTTTAATAGGGAATAAATAGGAAACTTCTGTACCTTTCACTCAGTTTTGCTGTGAAATCTAAAACTGCTCTAAAAATAAAGTCTATTAAAATTTTAAGTTTTTTAAAAGGTGCTTTCAAAAGTGGTACATTGAACAGGCATGGTGGCTCACACTTGTAATCCCAGCACTTTGGGAGGCCAAAGTGGGCAGATCGCTTGAGGCCAGGAGTTCAAGGCCAACATGACAAAACCCTGTCTCCACTAAAAATACAAAAATTAGCAGAGGATGGTGGCGTGCACCTGTAGTCCCAGCTACTTGGGATTTTGAAGTAGGAGAATCACTTGAACCCAGGAGGTGGAGGTTGTGATGAGCTGAGATCACACCACTGCACTCCAGCCTGGGTGACACAGTGAGACCCTGTCCTGGAAAACAAACACACACACACACACAAAAAACTGCTCCATAAAATAAGATTGGTGATATCAATCATTAGTAAAGCTGGGAAATAGATCTAAGAGGGATTATTTGAGTTTCTCACTACTTTTGGGTGTGTTTGAAATTTTTCCATAGTAAAAAGTAAATAATAAGCAAGCAAAGGCTCTGTGCCAAGACCCTCCCCAGCCTAGTCTGCTCAGCTCTTGGCCCACTCCTGGGCAGTCTGCATGGGCCTGAGTCTTGGGCACTGGAACCCCTAGTCGCTGGGACAGGCAGTCCTGACTGTGGCTCAGTGTCCCTGGTCCCCTATAGCACGGGCCTCTCCCAGGGCAGCCACTCCAGTCTTGCACCCTCCCACCTCGTGTCCCACTCTCCCACCTCGTGTCCCACTCTCCCACCTTGTGTCCTGTACTCTCTTTTCCTGAATCTCCAAATTCTCACTCTCCATGGGTTCCCTGCCTTTATCCAAATCAGCACACACGAGACTTTCACATCTTAAAAAAGAAAACCCTCACATGATCCTGAATCTCCTTGGTCAATGACCACTTGTCGCCTTCCTTCCCAGACAGTTTCTAGAAGGGTCGGTCCACACTCACAGGGCCAAGATGCCCGGATGCCCTACTGTGGGGCAGGTGGATGCTGAGGCCTAGCCTGCACTCCTCTTGCCAAGCCTATGTGCCAGAACAAGGGGCTGGATCTGCCCGGAGGAAGGGGTGCCCCTTTCTAATTTGCACATGGTGCGGTGTGGTCCGGGGCAGCCTGCTTACACTCTGCCTCATGGTGTTACCTCCATTCACACACAAAGCCCCACCGCCCTCTGCCGTCAGCCTTGCCAGGGACATCGGCGGTTCCCCGAGGCTGCCGTCTGGCCCTCTCAGCCTCAAGGACTCTGGCCTTCTGAAGCCCTCGCACTGCTGCTTTCCTCCTAGGTCTTCTCTGCTCCTTTGGTTTCTGTGGCCCAAGTTTCTGGGTCTTCCACCACTACGACCACTCCCCTCTGTCCTTTGTGGGTTCCTCTCTCCCTGGATACTCACAGATGTGGCTCCCTGAGGCTCTGCCTACAGTACATTCCCCCTCATTCCATCCACTCTCCAGGCCAGGGACGCCCCCGCTGCACCACTTACCCCTTCTCTCCCTGCTGCCCCAGCTGCCCACCTGACACGTCTGCCTGCAAGGCCACTTTCAACAGTGAACGTTCTCTATTCTCACCAGACACCCTCTGCCTCCTGTGTGTTTTGTTTGTTTTGTCACCTAGGCTGAAGTGCTATGGCTCCCTGAAGCCTTGACCTCCCGGGCTGAAGCAATCCTCCCACCTCAGCTCCAGTTTCACCTTAGAGGGGATCACAGGTACGCACCACCACATCTGCCTAATTGTCTTAATTTTTTTTTTTGGTAGAGACAGGGTCTCCCTATGTTGCCCAGGCTGGTCTTGAACCCCTGGGCTCAAGCAATCCTCCCGCCTTGGCCTCCCAAAGTGCCAGGATTACAGGCATGAGCCACCACACCTGGCCTGCTGTGTTCTTTATCTGGCAATGGCACTGCTATCTAGCCAGCCCTCAGAGGCATAGACACAGGGGCCTTCCTCACCTCCGCCCCTTTCTCATGGCCCCACCTGGACTGGTGGGTCGCCAGTGCCCTCAGCTCCTCCTCCTGAGTCTCTCTCCCACCTCCATGCCTCTTCACACCCTGGCCTCAGGACACCCTGCTGAGGTCCGCAGTCATCCTACAGGTCTCCTTGCCTCCTGCCTCCTCTCCATGAATCCACCCTCCTCAGGTCACGAGTCATCTTCCAAAGATGTAAGTCTGCTCATGCCATTCTTCTGCTCAAAATTCTCCCATGGCTCTTCATCCCAAAATAAAATCTTGACATCCAACAAGACTCATGAAGTCCGCCTCCCTACTTCATGCTCTACCTACACAAAATGGCGTGTAGTTCCCCAAACAGGACAGGCTTTCTTGTACCTTTTCACAAGCCACTCAGCCAGATGAGCCCTCTCCACACCCCTGTTCTCCTGGCAAATGCCGAGAAGTCAACTAAGACACTACCACCTCCAGGAAGTCTCCCTTGATTTCCCTGGCAAACTCAGGGTCTCCCTCCTCTGAGGTGCTATCACAAGGGACTGCCAGGCCCAGCTTCTCTCTGAGTTGCAGCACTGGTACAGTCTAAGCATGAAAATCCTGGTGTTTCTGGGCCTTTGGTCTCATCCATAACCTGCACATCCTCCAGCCCAGCCTGTCCTCACCCCTTTCCCATGAAGCACTGCCGGATCTTCCTCAGCAACTGCTTCTGCCTCGATGCCTCTGAATGTCAGGCCTGGCAATGCTGTCTTTATCTGCAGATGAGCCGCATTCAAAGTTGCCCTTTTCTGGCTGGGCACAGTGGCTCACGCCTGCAATCCCAACATTTTGGAAGGCCAAGGCGACAGATCACTTGAGGTCAGGAGTTCGAGACCAGCCCGGCCAACGTGGGGAAACCCCGTCTCTACTAAAAATACAAAAATCGGCTGGGTGTGGTGATGGCTACTCGGAAGTAATCCCAGGTACTTGGGAGGCTGAGGCAGGAGAATTGCTTGAACTTGGGAAGTGGAGGTTGCAGTGAGCTCAGATCATGCCACTGGACTCCGGCTTGGGTGACAGAGTAAGACGCTGTCTCCAAAAAAAAAAAAAAAAAAAGTTTTGTACTGTGCTCATAGTAAGAAAGACATTTTTCTTCATAATCCAGTACACATATGCACGAAAATATATGTAGCTAAAACAAAATGTATTTACTATGTGTAATATATTCTGGTATTTTCTATTTGGAGCCACTTCTTTTTTAACTCTGGTAATGATACTGAAAACTAATCTCCCAACCCACTAATTGATCCCCACCTACTATTTGGAAAACTGCTGTAGCCAGTAGGGATCACTAAAGGCTCCCAGCAGGGGATCAACATGATTAGAATAGCACGTTAGGACCCTGCCTCTCAAATGTTCTAAGATTCAGGATCTGTTTTGCAAATTTCCAATCTGTCACGTACCTTACTATTTAAAAACACAATAAGAATGAATTCTCTGAAGGTAAAACAACAAAGATATTTAAAAATGCAAGCCTAGATTCATTATAATTAGATTCAACAGACAGTGTGGGGTGCTAAGAGCATCAGGTGCAGGAACATTTGGGAAGGCCGGAGATGTGAGGCGGCTTTGGAAGGCTTTGTGAGGAAGACCACAAGCCCTTGACATGCAGCCACGTCTGCCCTGCCAGTCTCCGTCCTGGAGCATTTGAACTTGCATCGTCTGGGGGAGCTTTGCTGAGAAGAAAGGTGCCTCTGTGCAGTCTTTTGCCTTGTCAAGAAGGCCAGGCTGCCTAAATTCAACTCCTGACTCAGCCACTAACTGGCTACAAGCTGTGGATAAATGACTTAATTCTTCCAAGCCTTGGTTTCCTCCTACGATTGTCCTGGAAGATTAATCAAGCAATCCGTACCATGGGGCTTAGCCTAGTGCTGCACCTGGTTACACTCAACCCTCTTGCTCTCATGGCTGTGATTCGGTTGCTGTCCTCTGGGTTTGGGGGTTTTCTTTACTTTTTTTTTTTTTTTTTTTTTTTTGAGATGGAATCTTGCACTGTTAGCCAGGCCAGAGTGCAGTGATGCGATCTCAACTCACTGCAACCTCTGCCTCCCGGGTTCAAGAGATTCTCCTGCCTCAGCCTCCCCAGTCGCTGAGATTACAGGCACTCACCACCACACCCAGCTAATTTTTTGTATTTTCAGTACAGATGGGGTTTCACTATGTTGGTCAGGCTGATCTCCAACTCCTGACCTTGTGATCCTCCTGCCTCAGCCCCCCAAAGTTCTGGGATTACAGGTGTGAGCCACCGTGCCCGGTCCCCCACTTTTTTTTTTTTTTTTGATGGAGTCTTACTCTGTCGCCAGGCTGGAGTGCAGTGGTGTGATCTCGTCTCACTGCAACCTCTGTCTCCCGGGTTCAAGTGATTCTCCTGCCTCAGCCTCCCAAGTAGCTGGGATTACAGGCTCCCACCACCATGCCTTGCTACTTTTTTAAAATTTTAGTAGAGATGGGGTTTCACCATGTTGGCCAGGCTGATCTCGAACTCCTGATCTCAGGTGATCTGCCTGCCTGAGCCTCCTAAAGTGCTGGAATTACAGGCGTGAGCCACCCGCCAGGTCTGCCGTCCTCTTGGTTTTCACGTGTGTTCTGCAGTCTCTCCTTAGTCTTCTTCGTCCTCCCTGGTCCTTTTTCTTGGCCCCACACTGACTACTCAGGCCAAACCTTCACCCTTCCTCACTTCTCCACCTCCTGCTTGCAGAAGATGGCTTGCGTCCTACTTGGCAGAGAAATGGCGATCTCCCACTCCACCCTACCCCAGGTTTTCTTCACTCCTACATCCCTTTTCAGGGACTCTGTGCCTAGCCAGGCTAATCCTTCCACCTGAGGCCCCTCCAACCTCCTCAGGAGCCTCTTTCCATCAGTGATTCCGACCCTCTTCTGGGAATCTTTCCAAAGAGTCAAATCTCTGGTCACTCCTCATCAGCCTAAGGCAACCTGCCCAGTGGTATGCTGGTAGATGTTTAATTAACAATGAGCTCTCTGGGGAAAATGCATGCATATATACACATACATATATTTATGATAAATTTTTTGTTGACATAAAGGATGGCTAATAATTTACAAATAATAAAAAATATATACTATCCTTTATTATAAATTGCACATAGCCATTTGGGTCTTACAGAATGCTTTCACTGATTTTTGCCAACCTGCTGAATCCATAGCCAGCCTACAGTTGTAACTGACAAATGAACGTAGTTCCAACATGAATGTTAACTGATATTTTTGTTTGTACCAACTAGCAAGAAAAAAGTGAAACCAGAAAGACAAGATGTTGGAACTTCACTTGTTTTTTTTTTTAAAGAATGGGTTGCCCAGACCTTGGAGTGCAGTGGAATGATCATAGCTCACTGTAACCTCAAACTCCTGGGCTCAAGAGATCCTCCTGCCTCAGCCAGTGAACACCATGCCCAGCTAACTTTTTTATTTTTTGTAAAGAACTGGTTTAGTTATGTTGCCCAGGCTGGTCTTGGACTCCTGGCCTTGAGTAATCCTCCCGCCTGGACCTCCCAAAATGCTGGGATTACAGGCAAAAGCCACTGCACCTGACCAGAACTTCACTTGTCAATGGTGTTAGCAATTTCTTTACTGAAGCAGAGAATAGTTTTTGAATACTGGAAGAATATTTGCTTCATTTTTCTGTGCCATTCACAATGCAATGGCCATTGGCAAAACATACATTTAAGTTTAATGTGCATTATTAGCATTTTCTCCATAACTTTCTTAAGTCTAGATAGTCAACTAAATAATGAATAAAGCCCTGATTTGTGGTGGTTGCTGCCCATTTCTGTAGTGTAAGTATTCCCACTATGGCTGATTTCAATCCACCAATATGATGTCACTGAATGCAGACTTGGGGAAAAAGCACAGTAACACAACATTATATAGTATTTCTACAGACATAATAGATGTACATAATCTTAAAAGAATAAATAATAATAAAATATATAATTATTGCCAGGCATGGTGGCTCATGCCTGTAATCCCAGCACTTTGGGAGACCGAGGTGGGTGGATTACCTGAGGTCGGGAGTTCGAGACCAGACTGACCCACATGGAGAAACCCTGTCTCTAATAACAATACAAAATTAGCCAGGCATGGTGGTGCATGCCTGTAATCCCAGCTACTTGGGAGGCTGAGGCAGGAGACTCCCTTGGACCCAGGAGGCAGAGGCTGCAGTGAGCCAAGATTGTACCATTGCACTCCAGCCTGGGCAACAAGAATGAAACTCTGTCTCAAAAAAAAAAAAAAAAATCATCAGGAAGTGATGGTTTTTGAAAATGTATTATTTTTGCCTTAATATAATTAATTTAATGGTAAGTTTATATAATTTAATTTAAAATTTAGTTTTTCATAATGGCTGGGTTTAACCATTGGTTCACGAAATTCCTGAAGATTTAACAATCAGCTCATAGGAACTGTTATGATCTGAGCACACCTGGATCTGAACCCCGACCCCAGCTCTGCCGTGAGCAGGGCCTCAAAAGGCTCTCCGAACACCTGATGGCCCTTCCCAATGTATACTTTCCAGATCTGATCAGCGAAACGGAACTCATTTTCCTTCTCTCCAGTCTGCTCCTTTGTGGGCTGCCATGTTGGTGGAGGGCTTTGCCATTCACCCTGGGGTGGCAGGAGTTGCGGATGAGAACTCTGGACAGGAAGAAGCCTGGGATCAGAGGATGGGGATTTTGGAATTGTTTAGAGCAGAGGTGAAATAGTTTTGCGTAATGACAACGTTGGGTGGGTGAAGAGTCCCTGGGCTGAGGAGGGCACGGAACCGTAAGGCTAGGCTGTTCCTGGAGGTCAGGGCATGGGCTGATGGCACAGTCACACTCCTGTTAAACATCTGTCAACTAGCTTCCCTGCAACAAGTTATGTCTGACAGCCCTCCAGAGCTCCTGGGGCAGGGGTCCCAGAGCAGACTGTGAGTCACGCGCCTGACAACCTCCCACACCCATACTCTTCTGGGATCGCTCCAGGCTAAGGCTGGATCCTCAGGCAGGAGGAAGGAGGATCAGCCTTGACCAGAGGCACAGAAAGCTATAAAGCCCCTAGCCCCTTCCTTGAAGGGCAGAGCTCCTTCTGAGGACAGAGAAGGGTCTGGAGGGGATGTGGAGGCAGGTGTTTAATGAAGGACTTGACTGTATCTGGGCTTTCCATGGCGGTGATGCCTGGACGGAGGCCAGAGTGTCCTAGGTGAAGTGGGGGATTCTGAATGGAGTCCACAGGGAACAAGAGCCCAGCCTGCAACCCACCTTTCCTTGCACACCATCTAACTTCCCATCTGTACTGCTGCCCCTCAGCCTCCCTGCTGGTGCCGCTCCTCCCCTGAGAAGCTTCCCTGCCTCCTCCCATGTACTTCAGGAAATTGGTAAGTTTGGAAAGCACCCAGAATTACTTGAGGATAAGACTGTAGTAAGTACAATTTGAATTTGCCAACAGACTTTACCACCAACTTCACTCGCCTAGGGAGAGAGGCCAAGTCCATGGGTTTCTCCCTGTGGTTCTGTGGCTTCACTGGGAAAATGTGGGCCTTGCTGAGCCATGGAGGAAAAAGGAGTGGAGTGTGATGGAGACAGGAGACAGAAGTCCCTCACGGTGCCCAGCGTGCTGAATGACAGGCCTCATGGCCAGGTGAGTGCAAGGCCGGGCAGAGCTGCTTGTTTCATGTTCCCTACTCTTTCCCCCGTGGTCAGTGAATTTGCTTTGGCTGAACCAGGGACGATTTCTACATGGCCTTGAGGCCACAGGCATATGTAGGCAACTGCACACTTCAGGGTGCAAGGGGTTACACCTGTCCCTTGCTCAAAAGTCATGGGAAGTTGCTAAACAGACCAAAAGAAGAACCAGCACGCTTACTGCTCTCTGTCCTCCCCTTTCCCACCCCACCCTCAGCTGTTAGCTCACAGAGGGTCAAAACAAGCAAGATAAAATCTGTCCAACTCACAGCTTCAAAGGAACACAAGTTAGACATGTGACCCAACCGCACCCAGCCTTGTCCTCCCAGGTGTGTGGCCCTGGAAGGCCCAACCCTCCGGCCGCGTGGCCCATGTAGACGCCGGGTGGGCAAAGGCTTTCATTCCAGACCCAGTGCTGCCCTCCCACGAGATCCCAGTCTGAGTTTGGTCTTCCTGTGGTTCTCCTTGGAAGCCAGGCCCAGCTCCACAGTGCCTCCTCCTCATGCTCACCTGGCTCCCTCCAATCCGATCTGAGGCAGGAGGTGATGCGGACCGCAGTCTTCACGGCAACCTCAACCCTGAGGGCCCAGAGTCAGTGCTGGAGCCACCTACCAGGAGTCACTTCCACAGCCCTTGAGGCTGAATGAGAGCCTTTGGGTTCCTGGATAGCGGAGAGCACAACCCAGACATGGCCCTGGGTATGAAACAAATCCTTTCTGAACCTGACACCAGACTTTTCCCCAGAGGTGATTTTTAAAAATTATTTTTTGAATGCTTTCCAGATTTGAGTGAATGAATGAATGGGTGACAATGACCCTAAGTCATGGCCTTCAAGGCCTGTACACTTGTGGGTTAAGAAAGCCCCTTTCCAGCCTGGCATCGCTGGCCCCCTCCCTCTCCCCCTCCAGGCACAGAGTGTCCTGGAAGGGATAATGGCACAATACGGCCTCTCCACACCTTATTCCCACCATCTCCCGTCGCTGTGCCCCCATCAAAGCACACACAGAGTCCCAAATCAGACCAACCTATAGGAACAGAGTGCCCCCCACAAAACACACACACTCATACACTGAGGAGATACAAATTGGGCAAAAATGGGACAGGCAAGGTGACTCATGCCTGTAATTCCAGCACTTTGGAAGGCTGTGGCAGGTGGATCGCCTGAGGTCAGGAGTTTGAGACTAGCCTGGCCAACATGGTGAAACCCTGGCTCTACTAAAAATACAAAACTTGACCGGGCATGGTGGCGCACACCTGTAGTCCCAGCAACTCAGGAGGCTGAGGCAGGAGAATCACTTGAATATGGGAGGAGGAGGTTGCAGTGAGCAGAGATCAAGCCACTTCACTCCAGCCTGGGCTACAGAGTGAGACTCCGTCTCAAAAAAAAAAAAGGGGGGGGGGGGCAAACAAAATGGGCAAAAATGTAGAAATTTAGTTTTACTGAACTTTTTTGTAAAATTATGGGAATTCCCAGTGTCTCAAAAGAAAATGACAACCTCCAGACAAGCACATTTAAGTAAACAACGTAAAGGCACTGGCAGCCACTGTGGATGGGAAGTCATCAGCAACGGGAGCCCTGCCCCCTCAGGGTTCCGTCATTGTTTTGCAGGTGCGATTCCTGCTTCCTCCACCATTCTGTAAGTTGTGTAAGATGCTGTTGAAAGAGCATGGGACTGAAAGGCAGGAACCTCACGTTCCAAACCCAAGACTGGCCAGGTAGCTGCGTGACCTTGGGCAAGGTCCTCTACATCTCTGGGTTATCATGTCTCCATCTGTAAAATGAAGGTTGACCTTCCTGTATAATTTCATGTCTTGGGTTTCTACTGTACTCTCACTCTACCTGGCCCATTACCACCTAGGAGGGGCCTAATAAATACAAATGAAAAGAAGTGGCGCCAAATGATTTTTTAGTCAATATAACCCCAAATCTGGTTTCAGCTAAGATTTGGATACAGAAAGTACCATTTCCCCACTAGTTCAATCGGAAAGTTGGGTGGAATGCATCTTTGGAGGGCCACAAGGTGGAAATTAGAAGAGTGACTCTAGAGGAGGGAGTGAAGAAAAGGAGGTGACAAGGTGGCCAGTGGGGCCTGTTGGTGTCACCCTGAGCTGTATCATTCCAGGCTGTCTGGCCCGTCCTCTAGGTCATGAGCCCCAGAAGTGGGTCCCTGCCCTTGGGTGGTGAATGACAAGTGTGGGTATGGATCCCCCAGACACTAAATTCAAACTCAGATATCCCTTACCCTGCCCCAGCCCATAAAGGAAGCAGGCTGGGGCTCCATGGGCTTCCTTTGCACAAATGCAACTGGCCAGGTGCCTGTTTCTGGCTACAACTCTCTGCAGGGCGGGCATGCTGGCAGTCTTGGACCTTAAGGCCAGCCAGTGATCCCAACACTCTGAGAAATGCTTGCTCCAGCTCCCAGAGAAGCCTCTTCCCCAGGGGCTCTGTGCTCTCCCAACACTCTCTCCACCCCTCCAGGCCTCTGGGGGAGTCTCCTTGGGGAAAGTTTTCCCAGGCTGGTTCTGAGCATGGTCACACACTCATCCCTGGATAGTTGCCCCACAGAGGGGACACAACCCGGAGGGCCAGGGAGCTCAGTCTGGGAATGGGACCAGCGCTGCCTCACCCACCAGGCCACCATGAGAAAACAACTTTGGGCCCCATTTTCCCCTTCATAAAATGAAAACAACAAGCCCAGCCCATCAAGCAGTTATGTGGATTAAAGGAGATAACGCATCAGGGCCTTAGGTCAAACCCAGAGCTAGCTCCCATTCACCCTGATGATTAGGCAGAGCTACAAAAGCCCTCACAGATTACACCAACCACAAGCCACAGCAAGGCATGACAAGGTTAAGAAAGCCCTTTCCCAGCTTGACATGGGTGAGGGTGTCCTGGTGAGGCAGTGACTGGAAAAGGCCCCGAACACCAGAAGCAAACCTCACGCCCTCCGAGGTGGTAGCAGCCCGTGGACAGGAGAGCCGGGCTGCTTCAGAGGTCATGGAACCTTCCCCTTCATTGCACAACTGAGTAAACTCCTAGACGATGAGTGACTTCTCAGAGGCCACACAGCAGGTCTGTGCCATTTGGACAAGAGGCTTATCTTCTTCGTATTTCTTCTCCGTGTGGCCAGATTATTTCCTTGGATACTCATGTGTGTTTCAATGGTTGTATTTTTCCTCCTCCTCCCATTCCAAGGTGGTCTTGGACCTGTCCTCTTTTGGGTGTCCCTGCTGCAGGAGACATGTTGTTTGTTTTTGTTTTTTTGAGACAGAGTCTCATTCTGTCACCAGGCTGGAGTGCAGTGGTGCGATCTCAGCTCACTGCAACCTCCGCCTCCCAGGTTCAAGTGATTCTCCTGCCTCAGCCTCCTGAGTAGCTGGGACTACATGTGCGCACCACCATACCCAGCTAATTTTTGTATTTTTAGTAGAGATGGGGTTTCACCATGTTGGCCAGGATGGTCTCAATCTCCTGACATCGTGATCCACCTGTCTCAGCCTCCCAAAGTGCTGGGATTATAGGCGTGAGCCACCGCACCCAGCCAGGGACGTTTGAGTTTCAGGACCAGGTAGAAGCCACCCCAGGCCCTTCTCTCCTTTGCCTCTTTGTTCCAGTATCTGGGCTCCTTGTAGACTCTGAGGGAAGAGTCTTGGGAGTAAATGAGAATGCAGAGGGGAGGAGGAACTGGGGACTGGGAAGAGGGCTGAGGCCTGTACTATGTCTCTCTGGGAGGGGCAGGACACAGAGGTGAGGAGGCCAGCCCTGGACATGGGACCCCCCTCAAACTGGGCACAAAGGCCCCCAAAATGGCCTGGGGGCAGAGTCTCAGCCTCATGAGGCCCTTGAGAGTGACAGGCTCCTTGCCTGCCCACATTTCTGGGCAGCCTCCTAGATTCTGGGGTGACCCTCACTGGATGGGGCCTAATAATGACCAAGATGAAGTTTCCGCCTCCTCAGGCACCATGGGAGCTCAGAGTTGGAACTGAGTTGATTTCAGGAACGTTTCCTGCCACCTGGGTTGGTGGACTGAGCTCCACGCTCTCCATATGAGGCATTGCTCGGTCCCCTTCACCACACTGCTCTCTACAACACCATCACCCACTTGTACGATGCTTTACACGGTGACTTCACGACCATCCGTCCAGTACCTGAACAGGCCTAAATTGTGCCCGTTTAATGGATGAAAAACTAGGGCTCAGAAAATAGAATGAGTTTTCTCCCTGCCACTGGCCTGCCCTAGCGAGCAGGGAGCCTCACTGTGAGTTCCACCGCCCTGGGCAGGCCTCCGAGGGAGAAACCAAGTCTGTACAGGGAGCACGTGGGCAGCCTGCCTTCCCCCATGGCCCCTTCAGTGACTTAGTAGGATGCAGCACCAGTCACAGCTTCTAGATGCTCACCTCACCTGACTCTGGCTGTGTGTCACCTTGAGTGGAAGCTAAAGATCTAAACACTGACAAAAATTCCTGTAGGTGATTGAGAAATCAAAAACAAAGAAAACCGACTGGCCACCAAACAGATGAAAAAATCCGTAAACTCATTAGCAATGAATTAATGCCCACTAAAGTCACATTGTTATTATCGCTGTTTCTCTTTTAAGTTGGCAAAGTCTTTTTCTCATCCCCTGCAATCAATGCTATTTGTGGGAATATACGTTTATATAATTTTCATGTATACATGCACACACATACATACATATGTATGCACACACATACACACACATATGTGTGTATGTGTGTATTTATCTAAGAAGCCTCACAAATATTCACACTCTAAATACAACATGCTATCTTGGAATGTATCCCAGAACAGTAAAGGACATTCATGGAAAAAAAATGAGTGAAATCCCAAAATATCTGGAGTTTACTTAACAGTATCATACCAATATTAGTTTATTAGTTTTAGCAAATGTACCCTGGTTAGGTAAGATAGGAGCATTAGAGGAAGCTGGATAAAAGATATATGGAAACTCTCTCCACTATCTTTGCAACTTTCTATAAATCTAAAATTATTTTATTTATTTACTTATTTAAGACGGAGTTTCGCTCTTGTCGCCCAGGCCGGAGTGCAAGGGAGATAGCTCACTGCAATCTCCCCTTCCTGGATTCAAGTGATTCTCCAGCCTCAGCCTCCTGAGTAGTTGGGATTACAGGCACCCGCCACCACGCCCAGCTAATTTTTGTATTTTGGGTAGAGATGGGGTTTCTCCATTTTGGCCAGGCTGGTCTCAAACTCCTGACTTCAGATGATCTGCCCACCTTGGCCTTCCAGAGTGCTGGGATTACAAGCGTGAGCCATTGCACCTGGCCTAAAATTATTTTAAAATAAAAAGTTGTTTTTAAAGTTCACATTCTTTTACCCAGAATTTCACTTCTCAGATTTTATCTAAAACTTATCAGAGAAATAGATCAGAGAAAGGCCATCCTTTACTTACAAGGATATTGCACCACTTGTGATAATCACAAAAAAGTATGAAAATTATCTACATGTCCAAGAACAGTAAGTAGATTAAATAAATTATGCTGCATCTAATGATGATAGAATGTGACCAGAAAGTATTACATTATAATACTTGTTGATGTGGCAAATGCTTACAATAGAAGGTTAAGTGAAATAATTAGGACACAAAACTAGATATACTTTAAGCTCAATAAAAATTTTTTTAACTATGTACTATATATTAATAGTTACAAATGGATCATATAATTATAGTGAATCATATTTTCTTCTAAATGCATTTATAAATTTTTACACAAAGAAATATGTTTTTAATCAGGAAAAAAAGGTGTTTGTTTGTTTATTTTGAGATGGAGTCTTGCTCTGTTACCCAGGCTGGAGTGCAGTGGCGTGATCTCAGCTCACTGCAACCTCCGCCTCCCGGGTTCAAGCCTCGGCCTTAAGTAGCTGGGTTTACAGGCACATGCCACAATGCCCAGCTAATTATTTTGTATTTTTAGTAGAGATGAGGTTTCATCATGTTGGCCTGGCTGGTCTTGAACTCCTGACCTTAAGCGATCTGCCCGCCTTGGTCTCTCAAAGTGCTAGGATTACAGGCATGAACCACCATGCCTGGCTATTTGCTCTACTTTTAAATGATGCACAGGTTGGTAGAGCCCAGTTGCCTGTACCCCCAGAGCCAGGTCTATGTAGGTAGAGCAGGTGGCCATCTGCAAGATGGAAGGGGCCCTGAGGAAGTGATCATAACTGCAAATCTCTCCCTATGAGTACCTTCCTCTCTCCCTCCCTCTCATCTATCCATCCATCCATCCATCCATCCATCCATCCATCCATCCATCCATGCATCCATCCATCCCTTAGGGACAAGAGCTGCAATGATCAGGAGGCCTTACAACAGGGATCTACTCTTCAGAGCTACCCTTTGAAGTGGACACTCTGTGATTAAATCTCTTTTATTGAGGCTAGGCATGGTGGCTCATGCCTGTAAAGGAGGATCATTTGAGCCCAGGAGTTTGAGACCAGCCTGGGCAAGAGAGAGAGACCTCATCCATACTAAAAATTAAAAAAAAATTTTTAAAAATAGCCAGGCCCCTTGGCACATGCCTGTAGACCCAGCTACTTGGGAGGCTGAGGTGAGAGGATCACTCAAGCCCAGAAGTTCAAGGCTGGAATGAGCTGTGATCCTGTCATTGCATTCCAGCCTGGGTGACAGAGCAAGACCTTGTCTCAAAAAATAAGTTTTCTAAGATTTTTAAATTGACCACTTATGTGGAAATTAATTGATCAGAGCTTTCTAGCCATATGGGTAGCTGAAAGGGGAGGAGGCACAGGAGGTACCAGCTTTACTAAAGAAAAGAGAAAGGGAGAGGTTGGCAGCAAGCAGCGCCTCATGGAACAGATGCATCTGGGTGAGGACAGGAGGACACTGGGCGCTAGGAGTCGTCAAGCAGAGCAGGGAAGACAGAGTCATGCAGGCTGGGCAGTCCTGGGGGCTGCTTCCCCCACTTCTCAGGCCTGCAGCTGGTCACCACGAAACCTCAGGCCTCTGAAGTGTGGCCCCTCAGACCTGAAAGCCCTTTAAGATGCCCTGAGCAGATGCCATCGCTGTGTCAGAACCCTGGAGCAGAAAGGGCTGGCAAGGCTGGCAGGTGGGCCCCTCTTCTCACCCTGTGGGGGCCTCTGGAACCCTCAGCATTTCTTTATTTTTTTGAGATGGAGTCTTGCCCTGTCACCCAGGCTGGAGTGCAGTGGTGTGATCTTGGCTCACTGCAACCTCCATCTCCCAGGTTCAAGTGATTCTCCTGCTCCAGCCTCTCAAGTAGCTGGGATTACAGGTGTGCACCACCACGCCTGGCTAATTCTTGTATCTTTAGTAGAGACAAGGTTTCACCACGTTGGCCAGGTCAGTCTTGAACTCCTGAGCTCAGGCAATCTGCCCACTGCGGCCTCCCAAAGTGCTGGGATTCCAGCCATGAGCCACCGTGCCTGGCTGGAACCCTGGGTATTTCTGTCTTCCTCTCATTGGAGCCTCTTGTACTCAATGCTCAAGGTCTCCTAGTGGCCTCCCCATGAACACATTTTTGCAGGATTTGGCCAAGAGCGAAGTAAAAAGAGCTGGTTTTGAAAAGGCAGAAGTAGGAAGAAGCAAATGGGGATTTCAGCACTGGCCTGAGTTCTGTTTCCTAGGGCATAGGGAATTCTGTGAAGAGCAGGTGAGGATTTGGCCTGGGATTCTCAGGGAGGGACCAGAAGGCAGGAGGCCTCAGAGCAGGGCAGCCCTTTGGGCAAAGCTGCCACCTCCTGCTCGGGCCCAGCTAGGCTGGGCTGGGCTGGGTGCGGCAGGCAGGGAGATGGTGTGTTGAAATTAAAATTGGTGGAGGAATTTGAGGAATGGGGGAGGGTGAGGGAACAGTAATTACACAGTTCTGTGCATGAGGGCTGACCTGGAGGGCCTAAGCAGGCACTGGCGTGGAGGTGGGAAGGTGGGGGATTCTCATGTGCGGTGGTCAACGGTTATGCTTGTCCAGCAACTTCTGCTTCCCTTCTTCTGGACAGCACCTCACTTTTCTGAGGGGGAACTACGTCTCCCGCAGTTCCATCATGGTCCTGGTGGGGCTGTCAGCACAGGATCCCAGCCAGTCAGTAAGACTGTCTGAGAGATTTGAACCTGGAGGTCACACAAGGAGGCTGGCACCGCATCTGCCCAGCGGCAGTCTTCCTATTCCTGAAACCCCAGTCCCTCCTTTCCCAGCATTCCTGAGGTCTTGGGATTCAACCCCAACTCTATGAACTAGGAAGTTTTATTTTCATTTTTATTTTTATTTGAGACGGAGTCTCACTCTGTTGCCCACCACTGGAGTGCAGTGATGCAATCTCAGCTCACTGAAACTTCCACCTTCCAGGTTTTTTTTTGTTTGTTTTGTTTTGTTTTTTTTGAGACGGAGTCTCGCTCTGTCGCCCAGGCTGGAGTGCAGTGGCCGGATCTCAGCTCACTGCAAGCTCCGCCTCCCGGGTTCATGCCATTCTCCTGCCTCAGCCTCCCGAGTAGCTGGGACTACAGGTGCCCGCCACCTCGCCCGGCTAGTTTTTTTTTGTAGTTTTAGTAGAGACGGGGTTTCACCGTGTTAGCCAGGATGGTCTCGATCTTCTGACCTCGTGATCCGCCCGTCTCAGCCTCCCAAAGTGCTGGGATTACAGGCTTGAGCCACCGCGCCCGGCCAACCACCTTCCAGGTTTAAGCAATTCTCCTGCCTTAGCCTCCTGAGTAGCTGGGATTACAGGCGTGCACCACCACACCCAGCTAATTTTTGTATTTTTAGTAGAGACGAGGTTTCACCCTGTTGGCCAGGCTGGTCTCAAATTCTTGACCTCAGGTGATCTACCTGCCTCAGCCTCCCAAAGTGCTGGGATTACAGGCGTGAGCCACCATGCCCAGCCAGAAGTTTTTAAATAAATGCTCTTTTTGGCTTAAGTTCATTAAATCCAAACTGACACCTCATGCAAAACCTGAGCTATGGTAACAATAATCCCCATTATTTGCAGCATGAATACACTAAGTGAGTTCTACCCTGTGCCGAGAATAGTGTGGGACACATCATATACATTAATCTGATTCTTCTTGTACAGATGCAGCAACTAGGACATAGAGATAGAGATCGTGTCTAGAGAGCCACATTTAAAAGAGATAGAAAGGGGATTCAGGTCCAGCTTTTTTTTTTTTTTTTTTTTTTTTTGAGATGGAGTCTTGCCCTGTCATCCAGGCTGGAGTGCAATGGTGCAATCTTGGCTCACTGCAATCTTCGCCTCCCAGGTTCAAGTGATTCTCCTGCCTCAGCCTCCCAAGCAGCTGGGATTGCTGGCGCCCACCACCACACCCAGCTAATTTTTTGTATCTTTAGTAGAGACGGGTCTTCACCATGTTGGCCAGGCTGGTCTCGAACTCCTGTCAGGTCCAGCTTTATCTAGCTTCCAAACCTTTGCTCTCTCTCCTTCTTTTCTTTGCTCTTCCCTCTCTTCCCTCCTTCCTTCTCTCCTTCCCTTCTTTCCCTTTTTTCTCTTTCTTTTGGAATCAGACCTCAGGGACAGATTTCTGAGTTAGCCACACTCCTCATTTCCTGGCACCTGATCGCCACTGGTTCACGCCAAGTCCTTTCCTTGTTTCATGATGCACATTCTTCCCATCTCACCAAACCCCCTTCCCATGGCCCCATGATCATGGCTCACATGTGATGGGGCCTGGCCTTTCACCAACAGGCACTCCAGATACTTGGTTGAGTCAAGCCTTTGTGTTTCTTTGTGTCCTTGGGGGATCAAAATCCACTTTTGACTTAGGAAACTTTTCAGCAGTCCCATCCATTGGCCAACCCATCAGCCCTGTTATGGGCTCAGCTCCGGGCTGGGCTGAGATATAGAATTGGTAAGAAAGGGAAACTTCAAGAAGTTTAAAATTCCTTCCATTCAACAAATGCATATGGGCCACTGACTTCCTGTGCAGGTCCAGGATAGAAAGATGAATACAACTTTCTGGCCCCTGAAAGCCACGAACCTAGTAGACAATTAAGCAATTACTACCTTGGGTCACAGACTGCTGTAGACAAGGTGGTCGAGATCTCAGACAGACATGGAACCCAGCCCTGGACATGAAGCAGATGACAGTGTTAGCCGCAGAAATCACAAAGAACCATGCACCTACATAAGCACAACTGTTTCTGCTCACCCGTCTCGGCATTGTGCAATCACAGTGGGCAGACTGCTCATCAAATTTGGAGGGGAAATTTGGAATGCCCAGACTTAAAACACAGACTATGTGGCAAGCAGTAATAAAAACTCACCGTCGGGACTGGGGGAATACCTCAGAGAAGGAAGCAGTCATCCTTGACCTATGGAGACTCAGAGTAGGGGCCTGGCAGATTGTCAAGTGGGACACAGATGTCCCCATCCATAGATGCCTGCCCAGGAGCAAGCAAGGCATTTAACATGAATCCCAATCAAAAGACAAGTGCAGAAAGCTCTGCCCTCAGGTAGATTCATAGCTGAGCCTGCTTCCTGCACGGGCAACTCTATCTACATGAGGCCCAGGACATGTGGCGGTGGGTAGTTTAGCTAATGGGGGGAACGGTCCTCCCCAGCAGCCCCTCTGCTCAGCAGCTGAGAAGGCAGCAGTGAGCACTCCCCTCGCCCAGAGACACACAAGTGTGCCCAGAACAGAATCTGCTCATGAGGGGCTGCCCTCTGGGATAGGTCAAGGCATCCCAAACCAGCACATCCACGTGGCGACACCTACAAAGGCTCTATAACTCAGGTCTGTGTCCCCAGCCCAGCAGGGCTGAGCAGGAGGGAGCCCACACTGGAAGTGGAATGACAACTTCCCAGACCCTCAGCCATGAAGCAGACCACAGGCGCTGCCCTGAGTTCTGATAGCAGTCCCAGTTCCTCTTCAGGACCTGGGGACCCTTTAATCCAGATGGTGGGGGACAAGAGAACCATGAGATCCCTTCCTGGGGGGCCCTCACTGCTACCTTGCTGGGCCAGGCGTCACCTTGCTGTGTCTGCTTTGATCACACCCACTGGGACACCATTTGGGGTTCCAGCTGTGCACACCTCTCACTGTGCGCCAGGAGAGTGGGAGAGGACTGGGAGGCCACTTAGTGGGCAGACTCTCAGCCTGCTCTGGCTGGAGCTGAAGAGGCATCCTGTCACACAGTACACAACACATACTGTGCAATGCTGTCCACCCCACCCTTGCCTTGTGGGGTCTGAGGCCTGGCAGAGAGGGGGCTTAGAACTGTGGAGAAAGCCCTGCAGAGGATGTGCACCTTCCTCTGGGCTTTGAGAAATGAGCCACCTTGGGTTAGGAAGAAAGGAGAAGAAGTAGGAATGCTGCTCCTGGGGAAGGGATCAGGGAACAGCCGGAACGAAGATGCAGGGGTGGGAATGGGTGAGAAGTCTGGCCTGAGTGAGGAGAAGGCACTGGGAGGAGGAGTTCTGAAACACAGCAAACCCCTAGCCCAATCGCCAGCCCCTCCTGGTTCCTTCAGTGCAGCACCAGGCACAGAAGCCACGATGTTCCCCAAGGCTATGTCCTTCTCAGCATCTCCTGTCTCCCTTCCCCTATCCCTCACCCCTGGTCCAAGTAGCCAAGCCCCAGGATCACAGGAAACCCACGGTGGGCTGTCCTTGGCCCCTGACACTTCAGTCCCATTCCTCTGGGCCTCTTGACTCTTATCTTTGCCCTGGATGGACTTTTACATTCGGCTCGGGGTGGTGGCTCACATCTGTAATCCCAGGGCTTTGGGAGGCCAAGGCAGGAGGATCACTTGAGGCCAGGAGCTCTAGACCAGCGTGGGCAACAAAGTGAGATCTCATCTCTACCAAAAAAAAAAAAATTTAGCCAGGCGGCACATGCCTGTAGTCCCAGCTACTTGGGAGGCTGAGGTGGGAAGATCACTTGAGCCTAGGAGTTCGAGGCTATAGTGAGCTATGATCTTGCCACTGCACTCCAGCCTGCACCACAGTGAAACCCTGTTTCAATAAATAAATAAATAACAAATAAATGGTTGTCTCAGAGCTGAATAGGGACTGGAATGGGAAGGTCTTGGGACCCCATGTAGGTAGGACACTTACTGACTGGGTGCCACTTTCAGGTAGCAGAGTTCCCAGGTACAGCTGCTCTGAGGCCAAGGCCTCCCATTCATTCATCCAACAAATACTTACCAAGCACCTACAATGTGCCAGGCACTGCCCTAGTCTCTGGGGGTACACTATGACGAAGAGATTTAAAACTTCTGCCACACTGGGGAGAATGTGGAGAAACTGGAACCTGTGTGCATTGCCACTGGGTATGTAAAGTGGTATATAGCCACTGTGGAAAACGATATGGTGGTTCCCCAAGAAGTTAAACATAGAATTACCATATGATGCAGCAATTTCACTTATTTAGGTATAGACCCAAAAGAACTGCAAGCAGGGATTCAAACAGATATTTGCACACCCATGTTCACAGCAGCATTATTGGCTTGCAATAGCTGAAAGGAAGAAACAACCCAAGCGCCCACGCATGGCTGAACAGATGAACATGTGGTACAGTTACACAATGGAATATTATTCAGCCGTGAAAAGGAATGAAGTTCTGACACATGCTACAACATGGATGAATCTTGAAAACATTATGCTAAGTGAAAGAACAGACATAAAAGGACAAATACTCTATGATTCTACTTACATGAGGTGTCTAGAGTAGTTAAGTTCATAGAGACAGAAAGTAGAGTGGTGGTTGCCGGAGGTGCAGGGAGGGAAATGTTTAGTGGGTAGTGGGAGTTAGTGTTTAGTGGGTACAGGGTTTCAGTTTGGGAAGATTAAGAAGTTCTGAAGAGAATGTTGATGGTTACATGATGTTGTAAATATACTTAATGTCACTGAATTATACACTCAAAAACCGTTAAAATAGTCAATTTTATGTTATATATATTTTATCACAATTAGAAACAAACAAAAACCTTCCCCATGGAACTTATGTTCTTCTGAGTTGCCCCAGATAAGAGCTTATAATGAAGAGTGGTGTTAACTCTGCCACCTCAAAGCAGGGGTCAACGTGGGGTTCTGCAGAATAGTCTGGAGTAGGGTGGGAGGGGTCAGGAAGCAAGAGGTCACAAACAGGTTCCTCTCACTCTCTGTACCCAGAACAGCTCTCCTGTTACCAAGTTTGAACGTATTCTGATAAAATTTTATTTGAAAAAAATGCTGCCACCACTAAAGAACTTTTTTTTTTCCTAAACCATTGCCTTTCTTCTCTAAAACAACCACTGACTGAGAGATGCTTCCATGAAGAGTGAGCAGGCAGGGGCCACTTTGCAAGAATCTGCATGGGCAGGGGATAGGGCCCAGAGGAAAGGGCTCTCACAGCCCTGCCACCCTTCCTCTGGGCTGGAGGGTCAGTTATCAGATTTCTGGCTCCATCTCCTCCTGGAGGGCAGGGTTCTCGGCTGACTCACCTCTGGTCTTGCCCAGGGTGGTGTATGGAAATGGCACCTGATTTTGGCATTGGAAACCTTGGCTCCAAGTCCTGGCTGGGCCTTTTATAAGACATTTAATGTCCCAGCCTGTTTTCTTAGCTGTAAAATGAGAATGACCCTGACACCACCCATCTCCCAGGATCAGACACAACACCACAGCACACCACAACATGGTGCTTGGCACAGAGGGGGTGCATGTACACGGGGGGCCTCAGTGTTCATGCCCTAAGGCCCAGGAATGGGGGGCTGTGGGCCCCAGCTGTGCCCAGGAGGCCCTGGGGTGGGTCCCTGAGCCCTTGGACCTGCCCAGCCAGCCCTGCCAGTCCTGGCCAGTCCCGGCGCTCATTTGGGGCGTGGAGGGGGCACTGAGTGCACAGCCGTCCCCAGAGTAAACAGCCTGATGAGCACGGGACAACAAGATGCTGAAATGCTTCTGAGCCACGTCATGGTTTCAGAGGCCCTGGCCTGCCACCCCTGGGAGCCTTCCTGGGTCCCACCCAGGTGATGTGACCACACCCTGTGCTGCCCCTAACCCATCTCTGCATGTGACAATTCTGTGCCTTCTACACTGGGCCATGACTTCTGGAAGGTGGGGACCCACCATACTGGTTTTTACTCCCCTGGCACATAGACGGGGTTCAGTAACTGCATTTTGAATTGGCGGTGATGATGATGATGGTGACAATGACAGTTGCAGCAATTATTCAGCACATGGCCCTTGCCACGGGTGTGGCCACAGTGCTAAGAAACTTCATTTAACTCTTTTAACCTTCACGGAAATCCTCACAGGTGTGTCCTGTTGCCATGATCCTCATTTTTAATGAAGGCACTGAGGCGCAGAGAGCTTAAGTACCTTGCCAAAGGTCACACAAAGTGACAGAGGCAGGGCTTGAACCCCAGTGTCTTGGTTTGCCCTTTTTATTTTTGTTTGTTTTTATTTTTACCTTTTTGAAACGGAGTCTCACTCTATTGTCCAGGCTGGAGTGCAATGGCAAGATCTTGGCTCACTGCAACCTCCACCTCCTGGGTTCAAGTGATTCTCATTCCTCAGCCTCCCAAGTAGCTGGGATTACAGGCCCCTGCCACCATGCCCAGTTAATTTTTGTATTTATATTAGAGATAGGGTTTCACCATGTTGGCCTGGCTGATCTTGAACTCCTGACCTCAAATGATCCACCCACCTCAGCCTCCCAAAGTGCTTGGATTACAGGCGTGAGCCACTGTGCCCAGCCTGTTTATTTATGTAGAGACAGGGTCTCACTCTGTGGCCCAGGCTGGAGTGCAGTGGTGCGATCAGGGCTTACTGTAGCCTTGACATCCAGGGCTCATGTGATCCTCCCACCTGAGCCTCCTGCCACACTTGGCTAATTTTTTAAAAAATGTTTTGTAGAGATGAGGTCTTACTATGTTGCCCAGGCTGGTCTCTAACTTCTGGACTCAAGCCATCTTCCCTGCCTTGGCCTCCCAAAGTTCAGGGATTACAGGTGTGAGCCACCATACCTGGCCTCCCTTTTAACCACTCCTCCCAGCTGCCTGGACAAGGGAACTTTCTCTCCTACTGACTCCTCATCCATGGCAATCATCAACATCTTGGGAAGGGACATTAGAAGGCCTCGAGCCACCTTCCTACGCAGCCTCTAAGATCCCTTCTGAGGTGTACCCTGGCAGAGGGGCTGTCTTGAGACTATGTAGACCCTCCTTTGGCAGGGAACTCCCCACCACACCGGCACTCATCTCAGATGGGACCCCAGTCAGCCTCCTCGAACGTGGCCTGCTGGACATAAAGAATGGTCCCCCTCTCACCCTTGGTGGCTCTTCAGCTATATAAATTCACCTCTCCTCTAGCTAACAGCCCCTGCCTCATCACCACTGCTCTGTCCCCAGACCCCCTCCCTCCTGGTGACCTGCCTGGGGAATTCCTACTTGGTTGGGATCCGAGAGCTGCACCCCACACACAGGCATTTGGCCCAAGGAACAGGGATAGAGAAGGGATACGGCTCTCCCTGTGCCAGGTCCTTGCCTCCCATGTGTGGGGGGCTCTCCTGATTTTCACACTCTTGGTCCACAAGGAGCCCATGGAAAACCAGTCCCCTTGGGCCCTCAGGTTCCTCCACTATGTATTTGAATGAATCATTTTAGTGAACCCAAATATAAAATGTTACATTTTCCCTTGTAAAAATATCTTCTTTTTTTCACTCTGACAGAACTATTTTGAGTCATGACTTTGTTACCCCAAAGTCATTTATTGTCCCTCCAGGGGCTGGGTCACCTGCAGCCCAGAGAAGTCTCCCTTCAGGGGCTTTATTTTTTTTTATTTTTTATTTTTTTGAGATGGAGTCTCGCTCTTGTTGCCCAGGCTGGAGTGCAATGGCGCAATCTCGGCTCACCGCAATCTCTGCCTCCCGGGTTCAAGCAATTCTCCTGCCTTAGTCTTCCGAGTAGCTGGGATTACAGGCATGTGCCACCAGGCCTGGCTAATTTTGCATCTTTAGTAGAGAGGGGGTTTCAATATGTTGGCCAGGCTGGTCTTGAACTCCCGACTTCAGGCAATCTGCCCACCCTGGCCTCCCAAAGTGCTGGGATTATAGGCGTGAGCCACTGCAGGGATTTAAAAATAAAAACAAACCTTGCTGAGCAAGTTTCTCTTCTCTGTCTTGAAATCTAGGACTAATAAATGGATTTGTCTCTGGTCATGCCACCTCTCCCCAGAAGTGCTGCTTTGGGGGCTCTGGCCAACCCGGATGACCACCCGTGGGGAACGTGACCACCTGTGGGGAATGTGACCACCTATGGGGAACGTGACAAGTGGGTTGTTTTCTAGGATAGAGTTGAGGGAGCTCTATTTTACATTTTCTCTACTGTTAGGGGCTTCATTTCACTCTTAATGATCTTTGTTCCACCTTTTTTTTTCCTCCCAGTGTGAGGACTATTCTCAAGGGAGGTACAGTTAGAAACAAAATGGGAACTGGGTACTTTATTGTTCTCTCTACTCTGCGTCTTCCCCTAGCCGAGGGGAGTCGCTGCCTTGTCCATCCTCTTGCTCCAAACAGACCAATAAGGAAGCAAACAAACAACTTTGGTGCTGACCAGGATTCCTTTAAAATCGCTGCTAATTCTAGACTTTGGTCCTTCTGGACATTCTAACACACCCGGGGTATATCACAGCCAAGGCATCAAGCAGTGTGAAACCCCAGCAGGTTCACTGAAAACCTACACTCATCTGTCCTCCTTGGCTGCTGCCTGCCCCCTTCTTCCCCATTAAAATCATTTGCAATTTCATCATCAGAATCTAATTTCCACTCGGTAGAATGCTTACGCCTGGCAGGTTTTCCTCTACTCCTCACATTATTCTAATCCCACTGAAAAAAGAATTCCTTTAGGGAGCTTGTTGAGACCACCACTTTGATCAAGCCCTACTTCATTCTGGCCTTGGGGACATGTCACAGAGTGGCTTGTCTAAAATCTTTTCCTAGAACTTTGATATTGTTATTTTAGGTTATTATTGTGATTTCATGTTATTCTCCCCGCTTTGGGAGAAATGGTTTCATCATTTTGTAATTAAATTAGATTTGCAAAATGTCAACAATAGGATGTGCAATCCATTACACGTGCATAACGTAGTAATCTATTGTCAAGACAGAGACCTCCTGGTGAGGTGACAGAGTCCCGGGCCCCCCTGCCTTCTACTAGACCGTTACTTTCCAGATGTTGAGGAATAAGTCATCCTTATCTAAGAATCCTTATCTAAGATACCTGGCTTTTCTTTGAGATCCCCTCACTGATTGAAGCACCCCTGCAATCACCCAGGGTGATTCACAGAAGCAGATCTGGGGACCACATGGCCAGGGAGCAGGGAAGAATCAGGCTACCAAAGACACAGAGACTGGGCGCAGCCTGCCTCAGCGAGTGGGCTGCCCTGGCTCGGGCCATGTAGTGAAGAGGGCAGAATTTGTCCTCAAGCCCATGCCAGCCTACGCCTCCACCACTGCTCCCCAAACTGTACCCCTAGCCCAAATCTGAGTTGCTGTGTCCTGTCCTATGGCTATTTAGGCCATCCCACCAGGCCTGCCATCCCCAGGGAGTGTCCAGCTCAGAGTCCTCTCTCCACACCTGTCTCCAAGTATCAGCAAGCTTTCAGACTGGAAAGGATTTATTCACAAACTCATGCGGGTGAACAAAGGGGTCCAACAGTAAGGGAGACATTTTCAGCTGTGAAGCCAACTAGGGCTGTGTGGAGAGGACTTGCACCCTGAACCTGAAATCACAGTGGCCTCAGTCTCCAAGGTCCTGTGAGAAGCACGGCCGGCCCGAGTCAGAGCCACTCAACAGCATCTTATTCATCCAGAGTCACTGAGGTTCCCATCAATTACATTTTCTGAAAATGAAACTTGAATTGCCAAAACACTATTTTAACCACTATGAAAAGAAAAATCTTCCTAAAAGGGGGCCCATAGTCCCTAAACCTTAAACCTTAAACCTCTCCTTTTCCCACTGAAGTGGTCATCATTATCCCTATGGAATGGGACAATAATGTGATTGTGTTTCTATGTGCTGTTTAATTACAGCCTTCCTCACAGCCTTCACTTTCCTGTTTTCTACAAGTCTCTCTCTAAAAACCACTTTCCACCAGCCACCCTTCCAGGCTATTTCTTTTGCAGAGAGCTGGAAAATCAGACAGCACTCCTGTTAGGACAGTGTGCTCCACAGATGTCAGCGAAGCTTGAGGCCCACAGAGAAATAAGGCACTTGGTTCAAACGCAGGGATTTTGATTTAGCTATTTCTTAGGGTCTTATTTCCAATACCTTCCAGTTCATGGCTAAAATCCAAAGGCAGATGGGGCCAAGACTCACTTGCACATGGAATGCTCCTTGAATCTATTTCTCATGGTCCTCTGATTGGTAAGATGTTTCTGTCGTCGTGACACTATCAGGCAGGAGCTCCAGGGCTTGCTCTGCTTCTACTTGTTATGTGTGGCCCTGCTAGATGAGCAGCGTTGTGAGACCCCTAGACCTGAGAGGTCCCATTAAGAGGAATGAGATCAAGAGAGATGAGATGTGCAGCCTGTGTCCCTGACTCTGACCTGGCATCCTTCTTTTTGGTGTCTTGTGTGTTCTATAGATTTCAATCTCCTGACGCAGGTTCCGTGGCCATGGCCATTTTACAGCACGACCAATGGAGCAGTGAGAGTCTGTGAAAAGAGCAGGCCCCTCAGGGAGACCACCTGGATGAGCTAGCTCATGTGCTAGCTCCTCAAGGAACCCAGGGTGCAGCGTATGGGCAGTACAGTAACGGGCAGCCTGGGCTGTGTTTGGAGCTGCTCTGAGTCAGGCAGGGCTGGCTGTCACAGCTGGGGTGAAGATGCAGCCAGGGTCTCACTCTGTATTGCTCACTCGGTGGGTTGTGACTTGCTACTGGGTCATGAAATCAATTTAGTGGGTCACAACCAGCCTTTCTCTTTAAAAAATAAACAGAATAGGACAGGGGTGGTGGCTCAAGCCTATAATCCCAGCACTTTGGGAGGCGGGCGGACCATGAGGTCAGGAGATCAAGACCATCCTGACTAACATGGTGAAACCCCATCTCTATTAAAGATACAAAAAAAAATTAGCCGGGCATGGTGGCGGGCACCTGTAGTCCCAGCTACTCGGGAGGCTGAGGCAGGAGAATGGTGTGAACCTGGGAGGCGGAGCTTGCTTGAGCCAAGATGGTGCCACTGCACTCCAGCCTGGGCAACAGAGCGAGACTCCGTCTCAAAAAATAAATAAATAAATAAATAAATAAATAAATAAATAAATAAAATAAACAGAATATCCAAGTGCATCACATGTAGTCAGGGTGAATATTATTTTGACAAAACTTTTGCAGCTGGGCACAGTGGCTCACACCTGTAATCCCAGCACTTTTGGAGACCGAGGCGGGCGGATCACGAGGTCAGGAGATCGAGACCATCCTGGCTAACACAATGAAACCCCGTCTCTACTAAAAATACAAAAAAAAAAATTAGCCAGGCATGGTGGCGGGCGCCTGTAGTCCCAGCTGCTCGGGAGACTGAGGCAGGAGAATGGTGTGAACCGGGAGGCAGAGCTTGCAGTGAGCCGAGATTGTGCCACTGCACTCCAGCCTGGGTGACAGAGTGAGACTCCGTCTCAAAAAAAAAAAAAAACAACTTTTGCTTCAGTGTTATGTATCCATACATCGAGGTGTGTTCTGGTTGGGACAGGAGATATCTTTCTCACCGTGAGCAGTGGTCAAAGAAGTCAGAAACACAGTGGTTACATGCACATCCATCCTGCAGCTGATCTTCCTGAGACCCATCCCTGCCACCTCACCCCCTGCTGGGAAGCCAAATGGAATTTGTTCAGGGCCCTAGAATTAGCCTCACCTGGAAGGGACAGAGGAGTCTGGGAAGCCTTCTTGGAGGAGGTGGGGCTTGCTGTGGTGGGAGCAGGGAGAGGGACGCAGGGCAGAAGGGAGGACAAGAACAATGGTCCCAAGGTGGGAAGAGCTGGAAGAAGGAAGCCTGGAGAGGCCTGGGAGGAGCAGTACTGGACACCGCCTTCTCATGCAGGCAGAATGAGGGCTGAGGCCAGGGTTGGAAGGGAGAAAGAAAGCTCACTTGGTTTCAATGTGGAAACAGCCAAGTAATCTTCTACTTGATGCCTGCTTTTGTAGATGGTTAGAATCATCCTTAGTTAAGAACCAAGGCCGCCTCCTCCTTTATTCCAAATCCCTTTGGGGAGCACTTGGTAGTGCAGCAGTCAGGTGGGGTATCAGGCCTAACATCCCTAGCTCTCACCGACCCAGAGAATACAACTTCATAGTGCCTGCTTTCCATTTTTCAGTTTAAATTACAATTTTAAGGTGGGATGTGGAGGTTCACCCCTGTAATCCCAGCACTTTGGGATACCAAGGAAGGATCACTTGAGCCCAGGAGTTTGAGATCAGCCTGGGCAATATAGGGAGAACCCCGTCTCTCAAAAAAAAAAAAAAAAAAAATTAGCTAGGTGTGGTGGCACACACCTGTGGTCCCAGCTACTTGGGAGACTGAGGTGGGAGAATTACGTGAGCCCAGGAGGTCAAAGCTGCAATGAGCCATGATCACAGCACTGCACTCCAGTGTGGATGACAGAGTAAGACCTTGTCTCAAAAAAAAAATCAATTTTAATTCATTAAAATGAAAAAATCCAGTTCTTCAGTCACACTGGACACATCTCAAATGTTCAATAGCCACATGTGGCCAGCAGTTACTGCATGGAACATCACAGAGAACATTACTATCATCATGGAAAATTCTAGTGGGCAATGATGTTCTAGAACAAGGAAATAAATAATTTATTCATTGCCTCAGGAATGCAACATCTTTCATTATTTCTATGACACCTGAAATTCTAAATGCAAATGCTTCTGAGAGAGGCACTGGAATGACTTAAGTTCTTACCAAATAGTAACTGGTTGATATCAAGGGTCCAAAGAAAGCCACCATCTAAGGAAACCATCCACCTGAGGCTGACAGTATGGGGGGTGCAGGGATGTCAGACAGTCAGATACTGTCCCTAACCAGAGATGCTGTCCAAGAATGCTGATGGATAGGGTTTAAGCACCTCCATCAAGGAGTGTGGAAAACTGTGTGACCTGTGAAGAAAGAAAATGACCCAAAGTTATTATTCATCTTCAGATGAGTGGACAGTTTATTTTCCAACAGTCCTCAGCAGGGGTTATTGCATGAGAAACAAGCTCTTCTCTGTTTCTAGGTAAGGCAGAATAAGAAGTGGATACACAAAGAAGCTGGGTGTGGGGCTCATACCTATAGTTCCAACACTTTGGAAAGTTAAGGCAAAAGGATGGCTTGAGCCCAGAAGTTGAAAGCTACAGTGAGCTATGATCACACCACTGCACTCTAGCCTGGGTGACAGGGCAAGACCCGGTCTATTTAAAAAAAAAAAAAAAAAAAATGGATGCAGGCCTTTGCAGAGGAGGATGCTTGTGAACTTGGCTCTCCTCTGCCCTCCACATTTTACTCAAAGACCAAGCCCATGGCTTTATCCATCTCCTCCACACCAACACCTCCCAGAACCATAGTACTGACCTAGGCCTAGAGATCTAAATACTAACTTATCCTCACCAGGAGCCCAAAAGCAATTGTGACAATCTCTGTGCCCTGCCCCCACCACTTCTCTTCCTGTAGTCCCTACCCTGGCTCATGCTCCACCACCCTCATCCAAGTCAGCACCTGTGAGTCACCCTGGGCTTCTCCTCCTTCCTCCCTCTCCTGTGCAAAGTCACGTCTTGGCCACCTCTCCCATCTGCCTCAAGTCAGCCCTGCTCTCCTTCTCACCAGCCCTGCCCCACCTGCGGCCTCCTCCTGCCACACCTGCTCTCTGGCAGGAGCCGCCTGCTGACTTCCCTGCTTCCAGTCATGGCCACCTCCAGCCCGGTGGCACTGAACCACAGATGAGCAACAGAATGACCTGGGGAGGCGCTTAAAATCTAGATCCTGACTCAGTTATCTGGCCGGGTCAAGCGTGTGTATCTTTGCAAAAGTGCCCCAGGTGATTCTGACACATACTCCTAGTTAAGAACCACGGCTACAGCCGCCTCTTCCTCGTCGTTATTAATAACAAGAGAAACAACAATTCACATTTTTTTGTGCACTTACGTGCACTGCCTCATGTAATCTTTATGACAACCCTATGAGGCAGGAGCTGTCTTCTACTCCCATTTTACAGTTGTTGAAACTGAGGCATAGAAAGTCCCATGGCTAGTGAAGGGCAGGACCAGCTCATGACCAGCCTAACTTCTAACCGCTGTGCTCTCCATACCCCTTTATAAAGCCGAAATTCATACATGGCTCCCCTCCTCACACCATTTCCTGATAGTTCTAGGAAAAAAAAAAAAGCAGTTTGGGGACACATTTATGATTTCCCTCTCCACCCAACCTCCCACCAATAGCTTCTTAACACTAAAAGAAGTCTCTTGATCAGAGTCGTGGGGATATAGTGAATATCTATGTAAAAATTCACTGAGATGTATGCTTAGGATTTGTGACTTCAAGTTTGTTATTCCCCAATGAGAAAAGGCCTTTAAAAAGTCACTTTAAAAAGAACCTAGCAAATCTGAAACAGAGAAAAATATGCATCCGCTAAAGAAACTGGGGAAAGGCCATAAAAATGCCAGCAACTGTGAAGAATTCTTTCTGGCAATAACACAGGTAAGAATAGGCTAGGAAAAGACCCCCAGAGCTAACCCACAGGAAATGCTCGAAAGAAACCAGTCTGGGAGAGGGCACTGACTGGAGGCAGGGCCCCAGGCACAACTGACAGGAAACCCCAACACAGTGGGCTTGACGGCAGTCAGGCACAGGTCAGAAGCCACAGCAGTAACAGCAGCAGCAACACAGGGACTCTGAGGGCCCACAGGACTGTCTTTGGGCCAGGGGCTGGGGGCTGCCCCAGGTGGAGGTCAATGACAGTGAGTTATCTCCTTAACTTTCACAATTCACAAAAATTGTACTACAGATTCCATCTAGATTAATATTTATTTTATTTTTTGGAAACAGGGTTTCACCTAGCCCAGGCTGGAGTGCAGTGGCTAGTCACAGGTGCAATCGCGATGCACTACAGCCTTCAGCTCCTAGGCTCAAGCATTCCTCCTGCCTCAGCCTCCCAGGTAGCTGAGACTCTAGGTGCACACCACTGTGCCTAGCTACATTAAGATTTAAATTTAAAAAAAATAAAAAACTAAAGTATTGAGATAGTTTGTGTGAATATATTAATATAAATTCTGTAGCAGAAGAAGTATCCCTGAAACTGACATAAAGACAGAAACAATGCCTGTAATCCCAGCACTTTGGGAGGCCAAGGAGGGCAGATCACTTGAGCTCAGGAGTTCAACACAAGTCTGGCCAACATGGTGAAACCTCGTCTCTACTACAAAAATACGAAAACTAGCCGGTGTGGTGGAGCATGACTGTAATCCCGGCTACTCAGCAGGCTAAGGCAGGAGAATCGCGTGAACTCAGGAGGCAGAGGTTTCAGTGAGCTGAAATCGTGCCACTGCACTCCAGCCTGGGAGAGAGAGAGAGACTCTGTCTCCAAAAAAAAAAAAAAAAAAAAAGACAGAAACCACCCAGTCCTAGTGATCCAAATACCAGTGACCTATCCAGCCAGGAGCCTCCACGCAACAATGCCAAAGGGAATTGTCACGATTTCTGCACCCCACCCCCACCACTCCCCTTCCTGTAGTCCCAATCCTGGCTCATCCTCCACCTGCTCACACCCTGCCCTCCTCCAGGTCAGCACCTGTGAGTCACTCAAGGCTCCTCCTCTTCCTTCCTCCCTCCCCCACCCAAGGTCACCACATCTTGGTCACCTCTCTCATCTGCCTCCAATTGGCCCTGCTTGCCTCTTCTCTAGCCCTGCCCCACCTTCGGCCTCATCCTGCCACACGTGCACTCTGGCAGGGGCCGCCTCCCTGCTGGCCTCCCTGCTTCCAGTCATGGCCACCTCCAGCCTCAAGGTTTGTAAAGCCTATATAGACTACCTTGATACATGGACATTTTAGATTCATGAATGCTTTAAACATGAGCAAGACTAAATGACAAGTGACAATCTAGGATAAAATATTTGTAATGCATGATAATTGGGCAAGGTGGCTCACACCTGTAATCCCAGCGACTGGGTAGGCTAAGGCAGGAGCATAACATGAGGCCAGATGTTTGAGGCCAGCCTCGGCAACACAGTGAAACTCTCATCTCCAAATAAAAAAAAAAAAAAAACCACACATACACATACACACACACACACACACACACACACACACACAAAATATATGACAAGACAAGGAGTTAATAGCCTGAATACATCTTTGTATAAGAAAAAAATAATATACCACACTAAATACTAACAACAAACTGCACAAATGAAGTGGGAAAAATGGAGAAATATATCAATAGAAAACAGATAACTGACTGGGCTCGGTGGCTCACACCTGTAATCCCAGCACTTTGGGAGGCCGAGGTCAGCGGACTGCTTGGGCTCAGGAACTTGAGACCAGCCTAGCCAATATGGTGAAACCCTGTCTCTACTTAAAATACAAAAACTGTCTGGGTGTGGTGACGGGCACCTGTAGTCCCAGTTACTCGGGAAGCTGAGGTGGGGGATCACCTGAGCCCAGGAGGTTGAGACTGCAGTGAACTGTGATCATGCCACTGCACTCCAGCCTGGGCAACAAAGCAAGAACCTGCCTCAAAAAAAAAGAAAAAAAAAAAAGAAAAGAAAACTAGATAAAGCACATAAGCAGATAATTCATCAGAAAGAATTACCAACGGTTGGCCTGTAAAAGAGTCCAAGTAATAAAAAGAAAAAAGGAAAAGGAAAGCAAACTAAAGCAACAATGATATACTATTTGTTTTTGTTTATCAAATTTGCAAAATTTCCAAAAATGCTAATCCCCAGTGTTGGGAAGGATGTAGTGAGGAAGGCACTCTCATAGGATTGGTGACAACAGCCTAAGTTGATACATCCTTCCTGGAAGGTGATTTGACAATATGTACTAAATCCTTCAAAGTGTGCATACTCCTTGATCTACTCTACTTCACTTTAAAAAAAAAAAACACTAAAGTATTGAGATAGTTTGTGTGAATATATTAATATAAATTCTGTAGGAGAAAAAAGTTTCTTTCTGAAACTGACATAAAGACAGAAATCATGCCTATAATCCCAGCACTTTGGGAGGCTGAGGAGGATGAATCACTTGAGCTCAGGAGTTTAAGACAAGACTGACCACATGGTGAAACCCCGTCTCTACTAAAAAAATACAAAAGTTAGCCGAAGTGGTGGTGCATGCCTGTAATCCCAGCTACTTGGGAGGCTAAGGCAGTAGATCCCCTTCTACTTAAGTGGATCAAAATAAGGATGTGGCTGGGTTTGGTGGCTCACACCTATAATTCCAGCACTTTGGGAGGCCAAGGCAGGTGGATCACCTGAGGTTAGGAGTTCAAGACCAGCCTGACCAACATGGTGACACCCTGTCTCTACTAAAAATACAAAAACATTAGCCAGGCATGGTGGCACATGCCTGTAACTCTGGCTACTCGGGAGGCTGAGGCAGGAGGATCACTTGAGCCCGGGAGGTGGAGGCTGCAGTGAACCGAGATCTCACCATTGCACCCCAGCCTGAGCAGCAAGAGCGAAACTCCGTCTCATAAAAATAATAATGATAATAATAATAAGGATGTGCACAGCGTCAGAATTACATATAATGGCCACAACTGTTAATAACCTAAAATGGCAATAAGAAGGGATTAAATCATGGTAAATTATATAGTGAAATATAAGCGATCCATAAAAATTTCATTGACAAGAAAAAATATTCACAACGTACTGCTGAGTATAAAAAGCAAGTCATAGAACAGACATACAGTATAAACCTATTTATGTAATAAAATATATAGGCATAGAAAAAATATCTTAAAGGATATAACCAAAACCATAGCAATGTGTATCTCTGACAAATATTAGCATAATTTTTAATTTTCTTTTTCTGTTTCCTACTTCTCTTGTAAGAAACATGGCAATGTGCACTGGCAGAAACCCTGCAGGTAATGCAGACCCCACCATACCCCCACCATTCCATCTACCTGGTGGGGGTCCCTGTCCAGAGCTGCCCTGTGGCTCTGAGCATTCGTACCCTTTATATGAGACATAAATGCTATTTCTTTGTGCTGCCGTTTAACTTTTCAAGCTTAATTTTGCCTCCTCGATTTGCTGTGGTAAGACTGTGGGTAAGGTTTGTGTCTCACATTTCTTGTGTGTTCCTCTCACTGCCTACTACATAGCAAGTTCACAGCAAATAGCCTAAGCAAAAATGTGTCACTTCTGTGCCCAAGATGCTGTGGCATCTGAAAGAACCCAGTTCTAGGCCAGCTTGAGGCTGTATGTTGTGGGCTACCTGTCAATCTAGTTCTATGAAGATGCCTATTATGCTGCTAATTACTGTAGAGTGATGGGACTGTTTGTTTAAAGCATAGGTTATTGCCCTCACACCCAGAGGCAAAGACAATCCTGTGGCATCCTGTAATTAATGAGCCCATAGTATTTCTTCCTGCCTCTAGTGCAAAGTTGGCTTTGATCCAAGGGAGTGCTTCCCCTCCATCTACAACTTCACATCTTTGCTGTTGGAGGCCTCTTCTGAGAAAGTACCTCCTTTCCTAAACTGGGGGCCTGGTCAGAATAGCCCTATGTCCCTGGTGTTCCAAGTTAGCTTCACCAGCTCCCCCTGGTCCTTCTGAGTGACAGAGTATGCTCTTAAGTCCAGGCAAATCTACTATCCAAGCAGCTCAGTTTATAGGCCCAGAGGCCAAAAGAACCCTAGAGACCACTGCAGGGGTGACAGAGGGTTCGTTCATTCAAATTCAACGAGTAAATGTTTATAGCTGTCGGTAATCTCTGCAATCAGCACTCACTTCAGTTAAATCTTCTGTAGAAAAATGAGTTAAATTCTCTGGAGAAGGAGTCAGAATCAGGGAGAGGCCAGACAACTGCCTCTTTTTCTCCTTGTGTATGTGTGAATGTGTCTGGTGTTCACAAGGTTCTTGAAGGAGTGGACAGAGGAGAGAAGTCCTGAAGCCTTTGCCATGAGCACATGTGAGAGGCTTTCTGGAGGCCAAGCCCAGACTTCCATCATGGGGACCTTGGCCACGGTACTTCACAGCTCTGTGCCTCAGCTTCCTCATCTGTAAAATGGGATGATCATAGAGCACCTGCCTCACAGAGTGGTTGTTAATGAATGTTAAGCAGTTAGAACAGTGCCCAGCCCAAGGTGAACAGGATACAAGTGTTTGCCACTATTAACAAAAGCAGAGGGAAATTTTTGAAAATGTCATCCTTTGAGTCCCCTGAACACTCTCTTGCTCCTCTCTGTGAAGAAAGATTCCACACAGCCTGGCATGAGAGCAAACTCCCTTCCCAGGAGCTTTAGAAGCCAAAGAAGTGGCCGCAGATGAGTTGGAAGACAGCTACTGGCTACAGAACATTCCTTTGGAAACTCTTCTCTAAGCAGCCCACCAAGGGCCTTGGGTGTTGAGAGAGTCCAGCCAGCCACGATGGCTGCCACAGGCCTAAAACAAGGGTTGCGCTGTAGTTTGAATGTTTCTCCCAGAAAGTATGTATTGGAAACTTAACTTCCAATGCAAGTGCTGGGATGTGGAGCCCGAGAGGTGATCAGGCCATGGGGCGGAGTAAATGAATGCTATTATCATGAGAGTGGGTTCCTCACAAAAGGACAAATTTGGCTCCCTTTTCTCTCTTCCACTCTTTTCGCCTTTCCACCCTCCACCATGGGATGATGCAGCAAAGCCCCTTGATCTTGGACTTCCTAGCCTCTAGTACTGTAGGAAGTAAATCTCTGCTCATTATAAATTGCCCAGTCTGCAATATTCTGTGATAGCAGCACGAAATGGACTAACACAGGGTGTTTGAGAGGAATCCCACACTGGCTTACGGGAGGGCCATCTGCCACAAATGGAGTCTTCTAAGGGCGAGGGCTGGCCAAGGCTCCAATTCTTGGAGGAAAGGTTTCTTTTCTGTAGCCTGAAAGTCTGAGATAGAAAAGCAGAAGAGGAATAGTGACCAACTCCAGATGGAGTCCTTCTATTTAAGAGGTGGGGTAGGCTGAGCATGGTGGTTCATACCTGTAATCCCAGCACTTTGGGAGGCTGAGGCGGGCAGATCACAAGGTCAGGAGATCCAGACCATCCTGGCCAACATGGCAAAACTCCGTCTCTACTAAAATACAAAAAGTTAGCCAGGCATGGTGGTACGCACCTGTAGTCCCAGCTACTTGGGAAGCTGAGGCAGGGGAATCGCTTGAACCTGGGAGGTGGAGGTTGCAGTGAGCCGAGATTGCGCCACTGCACTCCAGCCTGGCAACACAGCAAGACTCCGTCTCAAAAAAAAAAAAAAAACAAAAAAGAGGTGGGGTAATCCAGTGCTAGTCAGTTAGTTGGTCTCATGGCAGGATACTACTTCAGACACATCAGTATTTGCAAAGAAGATAGACTACACGAGTCATTAAGAAATATTTATTTTCTTATATGGTAGAATCTGTTCTTCCCTCTGAATCTAGACTTTCTGAAAGGAAGTTAAACCTCTTCTCATCTCCTGCTCCATCTCCTCACCTAAGCCTCAGCATTTTCTTGTTCAATCAACAAACATCTTGAGCCAGTCTTGGGCCTTAGGTGAATTGATATCACTGGTCCCCATCTGTTGTTACCTGCTCACTAGGGCTCAGAATGCCACTGCCTTTTGTCTATTTTGTTAAATGCTGTACCCCCAGTGTTTAGAATAACGCCTGGCTCACAGTATGTGCTTAGCAAGTAGCTGTTAAATGAATGCATGAATATGCTGCAGTGTCCATCGCCCTCCCTCAAGCCCATGCCACCCTCACACAGAGAGGTTCCACTATGGTTTCTTTTTATTATTATTATTATTATTTTGAGTCAGGGTCTCACTCTGTTTCCCAAGCTGAAGTGCAGTGGCAATTGTAGCTCACTGCAGCCTGGACCTCTAGGGCTCAAGTAATCCTCCCACCTCAGCCTCCTGAGTAACTGGGACTACAGACACAAGCTATTATATTCTGCTAATTTTTAAACTTTTTGTAGAGACGGGGTTTCCCTAAGTTTCCCGGGCTGGTCTTGAACTCCTGGGCTCAGGCAATCTTCCCACCCTGGCCTCCCAAAGTGCTGGGATTACAGGAGTGAGCCACCATGTGCACCCAGACTGTGGTTTATCAATGTTTTTTTTCCATTTCTACATCCACTTTTATCTAATTCTGTTGTCTTCCTGACAAGCATACCAAACTGTCAATTTTATTTGTCTTAAGTGTATTTATTAAAGTTACAGATTTTCTCGTTTTCTAATTCATTAACTACTAATTTTATCTTAATTTGTTCTAGTTCCTTCCTGTCAGTTTATTTTTTGTTGTCTTGCTTCTTGAGTGTCCAACTTGCTCAGTTAAATTCTATCTGGCTTAATAATAAGGCATTTAATTCCAAGCATTTTTCTTTGAGACTAGCTGAGCCATATTTAGTAAACTTTGTAGTGTCTTCAACATCCTTAATTTCTCCATAGCTTGTGACTGCATGTAGAGAATGACAATCTATCCCACTACCCACCCCCAAACTTCACCAGCCATTCTCCTGTTCTTTGAGAGGGAAATTGGTATCTACTCATTGTTTATAAAAAGCTTTTTGTAAATATACCTTCAAGCCACTTCCCTTCATCCCAGATACCACCCACCCCTCAGCTCCTGTTACATAGAGACTCAGGAGTCATGGGGGAGAGCCATGTGCTGGGCACTGTCTGCCCTTCAATAGCCCAGCGTTTCTCAGTGTCAGCACTATTAACACTTTGAGCTGGATAACTCTTTGTGGCCAGGCTGTCCTGTGCATTGTAGGATGTTTAACAGCATCCTGGCCTCTTTCTACCCACTAGATGCCAGTAGAATATGCACATGTGCACATGCACATGCCCCATGTGCGTACACATATATACACCCCAAGTTGTGACGACTAAAAATATCTCCAGACATTGCCAGATGTCCTGTCCTGGGGCTGGCGGGTAAAACTGTCCCTGTTTGAGAACCACTGATACAGTCCTATAAAAGCCACAGCCATGGAGAAGTCAGGACACACAATCTTACCTCCCACTTCCGCAAAGGTCTGGCAGGACCAAGGCCTGGAGGTCCCACAGTGGGGCCCCCTGTGGTTAGGTGTAGGAGCTGCAAATGAGGCGGCGAAGGGGGCCAATTCTGTTTCCTTAGGTGGGTATAATTTTTCCCTCTTGCAGATGGAAAGAAAATAGGATCTAGGTGGCTTCTAGCTGGGAGGTACCTTCAAACTTAGGAGACCAAGAGGGTACAGGGGCAGGCTTCTCCAGCACCCAGTGGCCTTGGCCTCAGAGGGCATAAGAGGACACCAAGACTCATGGGAGCCCAGTCCAGCCCAGAAGGGAGAAGGCCAGATAGGATTCAGAGCTGAAGCCCTGGCCAAAGCAGACAGAACAGCCTTACTTCATAGAGCCTCAGGGTACAAGAGCATCGGCAGCCCCTCTGTTCTCTGAAAGCAAGTGGGATCTGTACTTGGTCATAAAAAGATGCCCATTACTCTTTACATAAAATAACATCCTAATCATTCAGCGCTATTAACGTGTGAAATGCACATACCTTGACCTAGCAGGTACATTGCTATGAGTGTATTTTATGGATATAACAGCACAAGTGCTCAGGGTCTACAGAGAAGCTGTGGCATACTAATCCAGAGTGCAGCCTTAGGGCCTGGCTGCCTAGGTTCAAGTCCCAGATCTACCACCTACCAGATATGTGATCTTGGGAAAGTTATTGACCTCTTTGCAACAGAGTTCCTTCATCATGAAGTACAGGCAGTAAAAGGACCTATTTCTTGGGCTGTTACTAAGATTATGTAACTTGGCCGGGCGCGGTGGCTCAAGCCTGTAATCCCAGCACTTTGGGAGGCCGAGACGGGCGGATCACGAGGTCAGGAGATCGAGACCATCCTGGCTAACACGGTGAAACCCCGTCTCTACTAAAAATACAAAAAAAAAACTAGCCGGGCGAGGTGGCGGGCGCCTGTAGTCCCAGCTACTCCGGAGGCTGAGGCAGGAGAATGGCGTAAACCCGGGAGGCGGAGCTTGCAGTGAGCTGAGATCCGGCCACTGCAGTCCAGCCCGGGCTACAGAGCAAGACTCCGTCTCAAAAAAAAAAAAAAAAAGATTATGTAACTTACCATATTCCAACAACATAGTCTGTGGTCAATAAATGCTAGCTAAAAATCTGGGAATTTAAATGCCAATCATTGGTTAAATACATGTGGCATATTCATTCTGTGAAATACTGGGTAGCCATTAAAAGAAGTGAAGTAGAACTATATCTACTTATACTACTATATCTACTTATAGTACTATATCTACTTACAGGTGTGAGCCACCGGGCACAGTGGCTCACACCTGTAATCCCAGCACTTTGGGAGCCTGAGGTGGGTGGATCACCTGAGGTCAGGAGTTCTAGACCAGCCTAACCAACATGGAGAAATCCCGTTTCTACTAAAAAAAAATACAAAATGAGCCGGGCATGGTGGCGCATGCCTGTAATCCCAGCTACTTGGGAGGCTGAGGCAGAATTGCTTGAACCCTGGAGGTGGAGGCTGCGGTGAGCCAAGATCGCACCATTGCACTCCAGCCTGGGCAACAAGAATGAAACTGTCTCCAAAAAAAAAAAAAAAAAAACTATATCTACTTAAATAAGAACTTATTTAACAATAAGTAATAAATAAGAATATATATATATAAAACAGAAAAACTGTGCTAAAATTTATAATAAAGATATACATACAGAAAAGTATATCTCATTTGAGGTTATTTGCATATAAAAAGAGCTATGTAGAAATAGCTATGTGAATTTAACTACATAGAAAGTTTCTAGAACCCTCAAGAAGCTCATTATATCTAGGGAGAGGGACTGGAGGACCAAGGAACTTTTGCTTTCTCCTTTGGTACTGTTTGAGTCTCCTACTATTAGCATGTATTTTTATTTATTTATTTATTTATTTATTTAGAGACAAAGAGTCTCACTTTGTTGCCCAGGATGGAGTGCAGTGGTGCGATCTCAGCTCACTGTAACCTCTGCCTCCTGGGTTCATGCAATTTTCATGCCTCAGTCTCTCGAGTAGCTGGACTACAGGTACGCTCCATCACTCCCAGCTAATTTTTGTATTTTTAGTAGAGACGGGGTTTCACTATGTTGGCCAGGCTGGTCTTGAACTCCAGACCTCAAGTGATCTGCCCGCCTCAGCCTCCCAAAGTATTGGGATTACAGGCATGAGCCACCGTGCCTGGCCTATTTTTAAAAAAATAATAATATTCATCTTTTTTAAAAGAATGAGATAGATTTATCTCATTCTTACTCATTCATTTCCACTGCTGTGGAAAATTTTTCAAGATTTATTAATTTTTTTAAGTGATAGAATATGAGTAATATAATACCAGTCATAGGAACGAATCACCTTCACAAATTCAAGTGTGCAAGAAATCAAGTTTTAGTCTATAACTGAACTCATTGATTATAGTAAGCTTCAAACTTGACAATAGAAAACTTAATTTCAGGTATGTCTGAAATCTCCAGAATACTGAGAAGTGCCAGGCATGGGGCTGCCGATGAAGTCAGCAGAGGCCAGGTCTGGCAGCCTCTGCTGCTCTGTGCCTCTTGGGGCAGCCAGGAACCTTGGATCAGGTTGCCTGTGTCTTCGCAGTCTAGTCCAACCTTGTCCAACCCACAGCCTGTGGGCCGCATGCAGCCCAGGACAGCTTTGAATGTGGCCCAATGCAAATTTGTAAACTTTCTTAAAACATTACGAGATTTTGTGATTTTTTTTTTCTAGCTCATCAGCTATTGTGTTAGTGTATTTTAGGTGTGGCCCAAGACAATGCTTCTTCTTCCAATGTGGCCCAGGGAAGCCAAAAGATTGGACACCCCTGGCTAGCCTTACCATGTGACTGCCTCTTTCTGGGATTGTAGTCCTGCCCCCAGCCAGACTGGGGAGGACAGGGCTAAAAGGGTTGGGGTCCTTTCCACTCCCAAGGAAATCCTTCTTCCATCGTTTCCAGTCAAGGCATTCAGTCTGTGCAAGAGAATCCTTGTCCTTTGATGAGCTACTCAGCAAATCCTGGAGTTGCCCTAAATGCTTAAGCTTTCAGCACACAAAAGCCAGAGATGCCTGAAGATCAATTCAGTTTTCTAACCTGAAAAGCTGCTCTGGAGGTAATAAGCTCCATCAATGTGAGGGCAGAAAAAGCGAAAATTCAGGGGAGAAAAAAATTAATTTCTCAGATACTATCCCAGCCACTCACATGCAAAGCAAAAAGTTTGAACATTTCCACCAAATAATTAACAGTGCCTACCTGTATGGTAGGCTTTAGAGAGGTACAAGGAGAGCATTTATATATTAGTCTATATATTTCCAAACTGTTTGGATTTTTAAATGATGAAGCTGTATTCAGCACTGCTTATATAACTTACTGTTTTTTATTTATTTATTTATTTATTTATTTATTTATTTATTTTGAGATGGAGTCTTGCTCTGTCACCCAGGCTGGAGTGCAGTGGCATGATCTTGGCTCACTGCAACCTCCGCCTCCTAGGTTCAAGCGATTCTCCTGCCTCAGCCTCCCAAGTAGCTGGGATTATAGGCATGCACCATCCCACCCCGCTAATTTTTGTATATTTTAGTGGAGGTGGGGTTTACCATGTTGGGCAGGCTGGTCTCAAACTCCTGGCCTCAGGTGATCCGCCTGCCTCGGCCTCCCAAAGTGCTAGGATTACAGGCATGAGCCACCGTGCCCAGCCATAACTTATTATTTTAAATAAATAAATACCCACACATCTTTTGCCTCCAGGGGGACAATGCAGGCCACATCTGTCTAGTAAGCTGGTGGGCAGACCTTTGGGAAGCCTATTTTCATGAGAGTTAGAAGGGTTCTGAAGGAAGTAACTCTAAGGGAAGAAGGAAAACAGGCACAACAAGCTGATCCAGAGACAGTTTTGTTCAACAGAAAGAACTGAGGCTGGGCTGGACTGGTATTTGTAATTTAGCTGCATCTGTGGGGCAAAGCCCCCCGGCTCTGTAAGGCAATGCAGGGACCAGCAGCCCCACAGCACTGCTCCTATAGGAGTGTCCATGACTCCCAGCAGGTATGGGGTACCTGATGGGTGTGGCTGTGTCCAGCAAAACTGATAGCTACATGGGGTGTGGTAGGGGCAAAGGGAAGTCACACAGCTGGAGGAGGGGGAAAGATGGGAAGGTAATGGTAATTGTCTAACCTTGTCCACTAGCACAGGGGAGTCACACACCCTGGGGATGCCTAAAATGCTCATGGGATGAGGGTGTGTGAACTAGACAGGGGTCTAGTTCCTATACTCGCAGGTAGGGGCAAGGGAGATGCATGAGTGGACAAGCTCTAAGTATGTGATAAGGGCACAAGAGTCCAGGTATGTGTACAGGTGGGGAGAATAAGAGAGGGAGCCACAAAGTCTACAGGGGAGGGACCAGGAAGGTCTCCTGAACAGCTGACGTGGGGTGATTCACAGTTGGACAGATAGGCAGTAGGGATTTGCGTGGCAAGGGTGGAGGGCACAGGGAACTCCATGTGCAAAGGCCTGGAGCTGACAGAGCGAGCAAGCAGCATTTGGGGGGAACTGAAATCAGTTTGGGCTGATGACAACGAATACAAGGGAGTGGTAGACAACGAGGCCACAAAGGTTGTGTTTCATGATAAGGAATTTGGACTTGATCCTGCAGGCAGTGGCGAAGCTCACAAGAGAAGTATTTAACAGGGAAATTAGATGATCAAATTTTCCAGTAAAGTTTTTCACCACAACACTCTCATCTCTCTTAGTTAATTCCCAACCAGGCTGTAGTCTGAACGTGAGAGCTGCTTCCTCCAGGAAGTGTTCCCTGAAAACCCTCAGACTCAGCCCTCAGCCAAAACTTCTAGGGGTTCTCAAGCACCTCTGCTATCTTTCCCCACTGCACTGGGTCCTAATGACCTGTGCCCTGTCCTTTTCTCTCTTCCTTCATATGCTGTGAGTGCTGGAGGTCAGCACAGTATCTGTTGTGTCCCACCTATGTTGTATTCCCACAGCCTGCAGAGAGCCTAGTATGATAAGTACTCAATACGTATTTATTTAATGAAAAACACATTATCCTTAGTAAACTAATGCAGGAACAGAAAACCAACTACCACATGTTCTCACTTACAAGTAGGAGCTAAAAGATGAGAACTCATGAACACAAAGAGAGGAGCAACACACACTGGGACCTCCTTGAGGGTGGAGGGTAGGAAGTTGGGAAAATGGAAAAGAGCAGAAAAAATAACTCCTGGGTACTAGGCTTAGTACCTGGGTAACGAAATAATCTGTACAACAAACCCCTGTGACACGAGTTTAACTATATAACAAATTTGCACATGTACTCCTGAACCTAAATTAAAAGTTAAAAAAAAAAAAAGAAGAAGTGTGAGAAGATCACTCTCGTGGTTTCCAACCAGAACTGTAGAGTACAGGTTGAAAACAGGTGGCAGGTGGCCAGGGAGAAGACCCTTGCAATCGTTCAGGTGAGAAGGGATGAGTGCCTGAGCTGAGGCAGTGGTGGAGGGGCTGGAGAGCAAGGAGAGACTGGGAAAATGTTTAGGCGGCAAACTGATAGGCCAGGTGAGCAGAGGAGGGAAGGAAGGGAGCCAGATAAGGGGAGGAGGACTCCTGGGATTCTGGCTTAAGCAGTTGAACAGATGATGGATTAACCAAGACTGCCTATTCCGGAAGAGGATGCAATGTGTGGGGGAAGATGAAGAAACCAGTTTAGACATGCTTTGACTTGCCTGTAGAGCATATAGGTGGAAAGGTCTCTGGTGGAACCACAAAACGGGAGCCCAGGACAGACATGTGGATTGAAGATAGAGATTTGGAAGCTATCAGCCTGCAGGTGATGGTTGAAGACCAGGGAGGAAATAAGATCACCCAGGGAGAGGAGGAGGAGACGAAACAACAAGAATGCCAACCTGTAAAGAGTGAGCTAAGGAGGAGCCATGGAGAGAAAGGGAAGCATGAGAGAGGGAGGAAAAGCAGGAGCTGAGAGCAGCATCACTGCTAAGGGAGGAGCAGCTTCGGGGGCCAGCAAACACAGTCCAACAGTGTGGAGAAACAGAGCCTGCCCAGGCCTCCCTTTACAACTGAGGAAAATGAGGCCAAGGGAGGCTGATCAAGGGTGCTGGAGGCATGTGCTATTAGTACCCATGGTCATATAGGCCATGGCTCTCAAATTATGATCCCTGGACTCCTGGGTCCCCAAGACCCTTCCCGGGGGATCCAAGAGGTCAACATCATTTTCATAATAATACCAAGAGTTTTTCTGCAGCATTCCCTTTGCGGACATTTGCACTGATGATGTGAAAGCAACAGTATTTGGTGCCTTCTAGAGCCTTAATCAATGAAGAGGCACCAAACTGCACCAGGAGTCATAGTCTTCACCCCCACGTACTTGCAGTTCAACAGAAAGGCAAACTTCATGTAAGAATGTCCGTGATAGAGTAATAATTATTAATTTTATTAAAACGTATCCCTTGAATACATGTCTTATTAATACTCTGTACACAAAGCACTTCTGCTGAATACCAAAGTACTTGAAGCACTTACCTAATTGTTTGAATTGCAAGCTGACCTACCTGCTTTTTCATAGAACATCATTTTTATTATGAAAAAAAAAGACTAACAAACTATGATTATTCAGACTTGGGTATTTGGCAAACATTTTCTCAAAAATGAATGAAGTGAACCTGTCACCTCATAGAAAACAACTGACAGTATTTGTTGCCAACTGTAAAACTGGAGCTGCAAGTGAAGATCTAAATTTTAGAAAATGTGTATCCATGTTGGTAGATACCTTAAGACTTCTTAACACCTCAAGACTTTTCTGATGAAATCAGTGGTAACACTGACAAATATTAGTTTTTGGTATTACAGACTGAAATGTGCCTATATTTAGAAGATGTGTATAATTCACTGAACCATCATTTTCAAAATGACCAATGTATGATGTTACAAAATCAGGCATGAATAAAAGACCCATTCAAAGTGCAAGAGAGAGCAATGAAGTTTACTATAGAAAGGTATGAGTTCACTGATATGGATTCAACTAATTTTTTACACATATTACAACTAATTTTTCAGAAACTGCCATTTGTCTAATTTTGATGACATACCAAAGAAGAGTATCCACCATGATCTAAAAAGGTTATTAAAATACTATTTTTTCCAACTCCAAATCTGTATGTAGCGGGATTTCCTTCATCTACTTCATTCAAAACAACATACATAACAGACTGAATACAAAAACAGATATGAGAATCCAGCTGTCTTCTACTACTATTATCTACATTTTTTTTGTTTTAGAGAAGACAGTTGTTTTTATAAAAAGTATGTTGGCTGGGCGCAGTGGCTCATGCCTGTAATCCCAGCACTTTGGGAGGCCAAGGTGGGTGGATCACTTGAGGTCTGGAGTTCAAGACCAGCCTGGCCAATATGATGAAACCCCATCTTTACTGCAAAATACAAAAACTAGCCGGGTGTGGTGGTGGGCACTTGTAATCCCAGCTACTCAGGAGGCTAAGGCATGAGAATCACTTGAGCCTGGGAGGCGAAGGCTACAGTCAGCAGTGAGCTGTAATCATGCCACTGCACTCCAGCTTGGGCAACAGAGTGAAACTCCATCTCAAAAAAAAAAAGTATGTTCACATGTAATGGATTCATTGTTGTTACCTTTAAATGATCAGTTTCTAATATGGCATTTTTCCAAAATACTAATTGTAATGTTTATCATATTTTGGATATGGCAAATATTGTTAAAACCACTAAATAAAAGTTATTTGGGGTTGTCTATAATTTTTAAGAGTGTAAAAGGGCATATCGTTGGATTTGTCAATGATTTCTTGAATATAACACCCAAGGCACAGGCAACAGAAGAAAAAGATATATACTGGACCTCATGAAAATTAAACACTTTTTTGCATCAAACGGCACTTTCAGCAGAGTAAAAAAGGTGATGCACAGAATGGGGGGAAATATTTGAAAAGCACATCTCTAGTATGGTTTAACATGCTAGGATACATAGAGAAATCTAAATATTCCACAACAGAAAAACCAAACAACCCCATTCAAAAAGGGCAAAAGACTTGAACAGACATTTCTCCAAAGAAGATATACAAGCACAATAAGCCCACAAAAAGATGCTCGAAATCGTAAAAAGCATGGGGGGAAAAAAAAGGAGACATATGGTACTACATCAAACTAAAAAATTTCTGTGCAACAGAGGATACAATCAGGAGTGAAAAGGCAGCTGGGTGCAGTGGTTCACGCCTGTAATCCTAACACTGAGAGGCCGAGGCAGACAGATCACATGAGCCTACGAGTTCAAGACCAACCTGGGTGACATGGTGAAATCTCATCTCTACAAAAAATACAAAAATTAGCCAGATATGGTGGCATGTGTCTATGGTCCCAGCTATTTGGGAGGCTGAGGTGGGAGGATCCCTTGAGCCAGGGAGGTTGAGACTGCAATGAGCCACATTCATGCCATTGTACTCCAGGGATAATAGAGCAAGATCCTGTCTCAAAAAAAAAAAGAAGAGTGAAAAGGCAACCCACAGAATGGGAAAAAATATTTGCAAATCATGTATCTGAAAAGGACTTACTATTCGGAATATATTTTTAAAATTCCTACAACTCAACAACAAAGAGCAAATGCCTTCATTTTTAAAATGGGTAAAGCACTTGAATAGACATTTCTCCAAAGAAGAGACACAAATGGCCAACAATCATATGTAAAGATGCTCAACATCACTAATCATTAGAGAAATGCAAATCAAAACCACAAAGAATTATCACCTCACACCCATTAGGTTGGATACTACCAAAAATTTAAAAACAGACCCAACTATATGTGGCCTATAAAGATTAAATTCATGTTTAAGAACACACATAGAATGAAAGTGAAAGGCTCAGGCAAATGGAAACCAAAGAGAGCAGGGGTAGCTATACTTAGATAAAATAGACTCAGTAAAAAACTATAAAACAAGACAAAGAACATCATTACATAATTATAGAGGATCAATTTATCAAGACAATATAACAACTGTAAATATACAGTTGACCCTTGAACAACACAGGTTTGAACTGCACGGGTCCACTTATATGCAGATTTTTTCCAACCAAATGAGGATCGAAAATACAGTATTCATAGGATGGGAAACCCATGTATATGGAGGGCCAACTTTTCATATACATAGGTTCTGCAGGGTAACTGCGGGACTTGAATGGTGCAGTTTTTGTTATACACAGAGGTACTGGAAGCAATCCCACACCAAGGGACAACTGTAAATACACCCAACATCAAAGCATCTAGATACATAAGGCAAATATCAATACATCTTGAGAGATTATAATACAATAATAGTAGGGAACTTCAGGCCAGGCATAGTGGCTCACACCTGTAATCCCAGCACTTTGGGAGGCTGACGCAGGTGGATCACTGGAGGTCAGGGGTTCAAGACCAGCCTGGACAACATGGCGAAACCACGTCTCTACTAAAACTACAAAAATTAGCTGGACATGGTGGCTCCCACCTGTAATCCCAGCTACTCGGGAGGCTGAGGGAGGAGAATCACTTGAACCCAGGAGGCAGAGGCTGCAGCGAGCCGAGATTTCACCACTGCCCTCCAGCCTAGGTGACAGAGCAGGGCTCCATTTCAATAATAATAATAATAATAGTAGGAGACTTCAATAGTCCACTTTCAATAAAGCCAGAAAATCGAAAAGGAAACATCAAACTTGAACTACACTTTAGACCAAAGGAACCTAATAGACATATAAAGAACATTCCATCCAACAGCAGTAGAAAATACATTCTTCCCAGGTGCACATGGAACATCCTTGAGGACAACTCACATGTTAGGCCACAAAACAAGTCTTAATAAGCTTTAGAAGACTGAAATCATACCAAGTATCTTTTCTGACCACAATGGTATGAAACTAGAAATAATAAAAGGAATTTTGGAAAATTTCACAAATACAAAGAAATTGAACAACATGCTTGTGAACAATAGCCAGACAAGGACACTACAAGAAAAGAAAATTATAGACCAATGGGACTACATCAGCATAGATGCAAAAATCCTCAATAAGGCCAGGTGCAATGTGACTCACACCTGTAATACCAGCACTTTAAAAGACTGAGACAGGAGGATTACTTGAGCCCAGGAGTTTGAGGCTGCAGTAAGCCAAGATTATGCCACTGCACTCCAGCCTGGGTGACAAAGCAAGACCAGCAAACCGAATTCAACAACACATTAAAAAGATCATCCAGGCCAGGCTCGTGTCTGTAATCCTAGCACTTTGGAAAGCCAAGGCAGGCAGACCACTTGAGGTCAGGAGTTTGAGACCAGCTTGGCCAACATGGTGAAGCCCCATCTCTAATGAAAATACAAAAACTAGCAGGGCATGGTGGCAGGCACCTGTAATCCCAGCTACTCAGGAGGCTGAGGCATAAGAATTGCTTGAACCTACGAGGCAGAGGTTGCAGTGAGCTGAGATCACACCACTGTCCTCCAGCCTGGACGACAGGGCAGCAGAGTGAAACTCTGTCCCCACTAAGGAGAAAAAAAAAACAATCATCCATTATGTTCAATTGGGATTTATTCCTGGAATGCAAGGATGGTTCAACATACACAAATCAATAAATATGATACACCACATTAACAGGAGGAAGGACAAAAGTCCAATGATCATCTCAATTTTTTTTTTTTTTTTTTTTTTTTTTACACGGAGTCTGGCTCTGTCACCCAGGCTGGAGTGCAGTGGCGCGATCTCGGATCACTGCAAGCTCCACCTCCTGGGTTCACGCCATTCTCCTACCTCAGTCTCCTGAGTAGCTGGGACTGCATGCGCCCACCACCACGCCTGGCTTTTGTATTTTTAGTAGAGACAGGGTTTCACCATGTTAACCAGGATGGTCTTGATCTCCTGAGCTTGTAATCCACCTGCCTCGGCCTCCCAAAGTGCTGGGATTACAGGCATGAGCCACCACGCCCAGCCTGATCATCTCAATTGATGGAGAAAGGTATTCAACAAAATTCAACATCCTTTCATGATTAAAAACTCTCAATAAATTAGGCATAGACCTCAACACAATAAGGATCATATACAATAAGCCCACAGCTAACATCATATTGAATAGTGAAAATTGAAAGCTTTCTTCTTAAGATTAGTAATAAGACAGGCTGGGCGCAGTGGCTCACACCTGTAATCCCAGCACTTTGGGAGGCTGAGGCGGGTGGATCACGAGGTCAGGAGATCAAGAGCATCCTGGTTAACATGGTGAAACCCCATCTCTGCTAAAAATACAAAAAATTAGCCAGGGCTGGTGGCAGGCACCTGTAGTCCCAGCTACTCGGGAGGCTGAGACAGGAGAATGGTGTGAACCCAGGAGGCGGAGCTTGCAGCGAGCCGAGATTGTGCCACTGCACTCCAGCCTGGGCGATGAGCAAGACTCCATCTCAAAAAGAAAAAAAAAAAAAAAAAGATTAGTAATAAGACAAGAATGCTTATTCTGGACACTTCTATTCAACATAGTATTGGAAATCCTAGCCAGAACAATTAGGCAAGAGAAAGAAATAAAATTTGTATAAATCGCAAAGGAAAAAGTTAAATTGTGTTTGTTGATGACATGATCTTTAGATAGATAGACAATAGTAAAAACTCACCAAAAAATGTTAGAACTGATAAACATATTCAGTAAAGTTGCAGGATACAAAATCAACATGCATTTGCTTGTCTGATAGTATTTTTTAAAAAAAGAAACAAGAATCAACATGCAAAATTCAGTACTGTTTGTATACAATAACAATAAACTATCAAAAAAATGAAGAAAACAATCTCATTTGCAATAGCTATTTTAAAATACTTAGGAATAGGCTGGGTGCAGTGGCTAACGCCTGTAATCCCCACACTTTGGGAGGCCAAGGTGGGAGGATTGCCTGAGCTCAGGAATTTGAGACCACACTGGGCAACATGGTGAAAACCCCATCTCTACTAAAATACAAAAAATGAGCCAGGTGTGGTGGTGTGTACCTGTTTAGGAGGCTGAGGCACGAGAAGCACCTGAACCCGGGAGGCAGAAGCTGCAGTGAGCTGAGATCACGCCACTCCAGCTTGGACAACAGAGTGAAACTCCATCTCAAAATAATAATAATAATAATAATAATAATAAAATAAATAAATAAATAATACTTAGGAATAAATGTAATCAAAGAAATGAAAGATCTGTACACAGAAAACACCGTTGAAACACTGATGAAAGAAACTGAAGAGGACACACACAAAACATGGAAAGATATGCTGTGTCCATGGATTGGAAGAATTAACATTAAAATGCCCATACTACCCAAAATGATCTACAGATTCAATGCAATCTCTATCAAAATACTAATAAAATTCTTCACAAAAATAGAAAAAACAACTCTGAAATTCCTATAGAACCACAAAAGACCCCAAATAGCCAAAGTAATCTGGAGAAAAAAGAACAAGGCTAGAGGTATCATACTATCTGGCTCCAAAATATACTACAAAGCTGTAGTAACCAAAACAGCATGGTACCACCAAAAAACAGACACATAGACTAATGGAACAAAATAAAGAACCCAGAAATAAATCCATATATTTACAGTCAACTGATTTTCAACAAAGGTCCCAAGAACATACACTGGGGAAAGGACAGCCTACTCAATAAATGGTGCTGGAAAAACCGGATATTGAAATACAGAAGAATGAAATTAGATGTTCATTTCACACCATATACAAAAATCAAATAAAAGTGGATTAAAGACAAACATAAGACCTGAAACTGTAAAACTACTAGAAGAAAGCATAGGGGAAAAGCTTCATGACATTAGTCTGGGCAAAAATTTTGGATATGACTCCAAAAGCTCAGGCAACAAAAGCAAAAATTGACAAATAGGATTACATCAAACTGAAACTCTTCTGCACAGCAAAGGAAACAATACAGTGAAGAGACAACTTACAGAGTGAGAGAATACATTTGCAAACCATGTATCTGAGAAGAGGTTATGATCTAAAGTGTATATAGAAACTCAAACAACTCAGTAGGAAGAAAACAAATAACTAGAGTTTTAAAATGATCAAAGGACTTGAACAGACATTTCCCAAAAGAAGACATACAAATGGCCAACAGGAATCTGAAAAGGTGCTCAACTGCACTAATCACCAGAGAAATGCAATTCAAAACAATGACGTATCACCTCACTCTTGTTACAACGGCTATTACAAAAAAGAAGAAAAATGACAAGTATTGGCAAGGACGTTGAGAAAAGGAAACTCTTGCACATTACTGATGGAAATGTGAATTAGTACAGCCATTATGAAAAACACTATGGTGATTCCTCAAAAATTTAAAAGTAGAACTACCATATGATCCAGCAATATCACTACTGGGTATACATCTAAGGGAAATGAAATCAGTATGTTGAAGAGATATTCACACTCCCATGTTCATTACAGCATTATTCACAATAGCCAAGATATAAAATCAATGTAAGGGTCCATCCGCAGATGAATGAAGAAAATGTGATACATACACACAATGGAGTACCACTGATCCTTTAAAAAGAAGAAAATCCTGTCATTTGTGACAACATGGATGAACCTGGAAGATATTATGTCAAGTGAAATAAGCCAGGTACAGAAAGACTTCACTTATATATGGAGTATAAAATAGTTGAACTCATAGAAATAGAGAGTAAAATGGTGGTTACCAGAGGGTGGGGGGTGAGGAGATTGGAAAGATGTCAAAGGACACAAAATTTGTTAGACAGGAGGAACAAGTTCAAGAGAGCGACTGTACATCATTCTGACTACAGTAAGTAACAATACATTGTATATTTGAAAATTGCTAAGAGAATTAAGTGGTCTTATCACAAAAAATGGGAAGTATATGAGGCAATGGATATGTTCAATAGGTTAATTTAGCCATTCCACAATGTATGTGTGTGTGTGTGTGTGTATATACATATATCAAAACATGTTGTATACCATAAATCCATATAATTTTTACTTGGCAAAACACACATTTTTTAAAAATCAAAAATAACAAGTGCTGGCAATGATATGGAGAAATAGAACCCCTAATGTAGTGTTACTGGGAATACAAAATGGTGCAGCTGCTGGAGAAAACAACATGGCAGTTCTTCAAATAATTAAAAATAGAATTACCGTATGATCTAGCAATTCTACTTCTGGTTATATATCCAACTGAATTGAAAGCAGAGTCCTGAAGAGGGTACTTATCCACTCATGTTTGTCGCAGTATTATCACAATAGCCAGCAAGGTATAAGCAACCCAAATGTCTATCAGTGATGAATGGATGGACAAAATGTGGTGTATACATACAACGGAATGTTGTTCAGCCATAAGAAGGAAGTTCTGAAACATGCTACAATATAAACATTTAAGACATTGTGGGCCGGGCACGGTGGCTCACGCCTGTGATCCCACCACTTTGGGAGGCAGAGGCGGGCGGATCATCTGAGGTCAGGAGTTTGAGACTAGCCTGGCTAACATGGTGAAACCCCATTTCTACTAAAAATACAAAAAATTACCCGGGGTAATGGAACACACCTGTAATCCCAGCTACTTGGGAGGCTGAGGCAGGAGAATCACTTGAACCTGGGAGGCAGAGGCTGCAGTGAGCTGAGATCATGCCATTGCACTCAAGCTTGGGCAAAAAAAAAAGACATTGTGCAGGGTGATGTAAGCCACACAGGGAGATGTGCTACATGATTCCACTTACTTGGGGTGCCTAATCAGATTCATGGAGAACAGAGGATACTGGTGGTGATCAGGGGTTGAGGGAGGGAAGAATAGGGAGTTTTCATTTAATATGGATAGAGTTTCAATTTTCAAGATGAAAAGAGTTCTAGAGATAAAGAGTGGTGATGGTTGCACAATATAAATGTACTCAATACAACTGAACTGTATACTTAAAAATGTTATGTGTATTTTACCACAGCTTTTTAAATTTTTTAATTATATAATAGAAGCTGTATGTCCACTGAAAAATGCTCCCCATTGCTCCCTCCCCCATTCCCTGGTGGTCACCATTCTATTCTTAGGTATGTGGAATATGCATCATATAGGTAGAATCACATGGTGTTTTTCCTCCTGTAACTGGCTTGTTTCATTTGGCACAGTATTCTCTAGGTTTATCCATGTTGTTACAGATAGCAAGATTTCCTTCTTTTTTAAAGTTGTATAGTATTCCATCATATGTACATAACTTTTTTTCATCCATTCTTCTGTATGCAAGATGAATAAATTCTTTTTTTTTTTTTTTTTTTTTTTTTTTGAGACAGAGTCTTGCTTTGTTGCCCAGGCTGGAGTGTAGTGGCGTGATCTCAGCTCACTGCAAGCTCCGCCTTCCAGGTTCATGCCATTCTCCTGCCTCAGCCTCCCCAGCAGCTGGGACTACAGGCGCACACCGCCATGCCTGTCTAATTTTTTGTATTTTTAGTAGAGACGGGGTTTCACCGTGTTAGCCAGGATGGTCTCAATCTCCTGACCTCATGATCGGCCTGCCTCAGCCTCCCAAAGTGCTAGGATTACAGGCATGAGCCACCTTGCCTGGCCAAGATGAATAAATTCTAGATATCTGCTGTACAATATAGTACCTATAGTTAACGATAAGGTATTGGGCACTTTAAAATACGTTAAGAGAATACATGTTATCTTATTATTTTTTTTTTTTTGAGACAGAGTCTCATTCTGTCGCCAGGCTGGAGTGCAGTGGCACTATCTCGGCTCACTGCAACCTCCGCCTCCCGGGTTCAAGCGATTCTCCTGCCTCAGCCTCCTGAGTAGCTGTGACTATCGGAGTATGCCACCATGCCCAGCTAATTTTTTTGTATTTTTAGTAGAGATGGGGTTTCACCATGTTAGCCAGCATGGTCTCGATCTCTTGACCTCGTGATCTGCCCACCTCAGCCTCTCAAAGTGCTGGGATTACAGGCGTGAGCCACCACACCTGGCCGATATATGGTTTTTTTTTTTTTTTTTTTTTTGGTTTGTTTGTTTGTTTTTGAGACAGAGTCCGGCTCTGTCACCCAGGCTGGAGTGCAGTGGTGCGATCTCAGATCACTGCAAGCTCCACCACCCAGGTTCATGCCATTCTCCTGCCTCAGCCTGCCAAGTAGCTGGGACTACAGGTGCCCACCACCATGCCCGGCTAATTTTTTTATATTTTTAGTAGAGACGGGGTTTCACTGTGTTGCCAGGATGGTCTCGATCTCCTGACCTCATGATCGCCCGCCCTGGCCTCCCAAAGTGCTGGGATTACAGGCGTGAGCTACCACGCCCGGCCCAATACATGTTATCTTAAGTGTTCTTACCAAAACACACACACACACGTGCGCATGAACACAAGCAGGCCAAGCACAGTGGCTCATGCCTGTAATCCCAGCACTTTGGGAGGCCATGGCAGGAGGATCACTTGAGTCTGGGATATTGAGACCAGCCTGGGCAACATAGTAAGACCTCAACTTTACAAAAGACAAAAAAAAAAAAATGAGTGGGGCATGATGGCACATGCAGTGAGCTGAGATCGCACCACTGCACTCCAGCCTGGGGAGTGAGACCCTGTTTCAAAAAAAAAAAAAAAAGAAGAAGAGGAGATTCCAAGATGGCTGAATAGGAACAGCTCCAGTCTCCAGTTCCCAGCGTGAGCGACACAGAAGACGGGTAATTTCTGCATTTCCAACTGAGGTACTGGGTTCATCTCACTGGGGCATGTCAGACAGTGGGTGCAGGACAGTGGGTGCAGCCCACCAAGCAAGAGCCGAAGCAGGGCGAGGCATCGCCTCACCTGGGAAGTGCCAAGGGTAAGGGAATTTCCTTTTATAGTCAAGGGAAACCGTGACACACAGCACCAGGAAAATGGGGTCACTCCCACCCTAATACTGTGCTTTTCCAACAGTCTTAGCAAAGGGCACACCAGGTGATTATATCCTGCACCTGGCTCAGAGGGTCCCACGCACACTGGGCCTCCCTCATTGCTAGCACAACATTCTGAGATCTAACTGCAAGGTGACAGCGAGGCTGGGGGAGGGGCGCCTGCCATTGCTGAGGCTTGAGTAGGTAAATAAAGCGGCTGGTCCAGGTAAGCTGGAACTGGGTGGAGCCCACCAAAGTTCAAGGAGGCCTGCCTGCCTCTGCAGACTCCACCTCTAGGGACGTGGCATACGCAAACAAAAGGCAGCAGAAACCTCTGCAGATTTAAATGTCCCTGTCTGACAGCTTTGAAGAGAGTAGTGGTTCTCCCAGCATGGAGTTTGAGATCCGAGAACGGACAGACTGCCTCCTCAAGTGGGTCTCTGACCCCCAAGTAGCCTAACTGGGAGGCACCCCCTAGTAGGGGCAGACTGACACCTCACACAGCCGGGTACCCCTCTGAGACAAAGCTTCCAGAGAAATGATCACACAGAAACATTTGCTGTTCAGCAATATTCACTATTCTGCAGCCTCTGCTGCTGATACCCAGACAAACAGGGTCTGGAGTGGACCTCCAGCGAACTCCAACAGACCTGCAGCTGAGGGTCCTGACTGTTAGAAGGAAAACTAACAAACAGAAAGGACATCCACACCAAAACCCCATCTGTACATCACAATCATCAAAGACTAAAGGTGGATAAAACCACAAAGATGGGGAAAAAACAGCAGAAAAGTTGAAAATTCTAAAAGTCAGAGCGCCTCTCCCCCTCCAAAGGAACACAGCTCCTCGCCAGCAATGGAACAAAGCTGGACGGAGAATGACTTTGACGAGTTGAGTGAAGGCTTCAGACGATCAAACTTCTCCGAGCTAAAGGAGGAAGTTTGAATCCATCGCAAAGAAGCCAAAAACCTTGAAAAATGATGAGACGAATGGCTCACTAGAATAAGCAATGTAGAGAAGTCCTTAAATGACCTGATAGAGCTGAAAACCATGGCACAAGAACTACGTGACAAATGCACAAGCTTCAGTAACCGATTCAATCAACTGGAAGAAAGGCTATCAGTGATTGAAGATCAAATGAATGAAATGAAGCGAGAAGAGAAGTTTAGAGAAAAAAGAGTAAAAAGAAATGAACAAAGCCTCCAAGAAATATGGGACTATGTGAAAAGACCAAATCTACATCTGATTAGTGTACCTGAAAGTGACGGGGAGAATGGAACCAAGCTGGAAAACACTCTGCAGGATATTATCCAGGAGAACTTTCCCAATCTAGCAAGGCAGGCCAACATTCAAATTCAGAAAATACAGAGAACGCCACAAAGATACTCCTCAAGAAGAGCAACTCCAAGACACATAATTGTCAGATTCACCAAAGCTGAAATGAAGGAAAAAATGTTATGGGCAGCCAGAGAGAAAGGTCGGGTTACACACAAAGGGAAGCCCATCAGACTAATGGCAGTTCTTTCGGCAGAAACTCTACAACCCAGAAGAGAGTGGGGGCCAATATTCAACATTCTTAAAGGAAAGAATTTTCAACCCAGAATTTCATATCCAGCCAAACTAAGTTTCATAAGTGAAGGAGAAATAAAATCCTTTACAGACAAGCAAATGTTGAGAGATTCTGTCACCACCAGGCCTGCCCTACAAGAGATCCTGAAGGAAGCATTAAACATGGAAAGGAACAACAGGTACCAGCCATTGCAAAAACATGCCAAAATGTAACGACCATAGATGCTAAGAAGAAACTGCATCAACTAATGAGCAAAATAACCAGCTAACATCATAATGACAGGATCAAATTCACACATAACAATATTAACCTTAAATGTAAATGGGCTAAATGCTCCCATTAAAAGACACAGACTGACAAATTGGATAAAGACTCAAGACCCATCAGTGTGCTGTATTCAGGAGACCCATCTCACACGCAGAGACACATACAGGCTCAAAATAAAGGGATGGAGGAAGATCTACCAAGCAAATGGAAAACAAAAAAAAAGGCAGGGGTTGCAATTCTAGTCTCTGATAAAACAGACTTTAAACCAACAAAGATCAAAAGAGACAAAGAAGGCCATTACATAATGGTGAAGAGATCAATTCAACAAGAAGAGCTAACTATCCTAAATACATATGCACCCAATACAGGAGCACCCAGATTCATAAAGCAAGTCCTTAGAGACTTACAAAGAGACTTAGACTCTCACACAATAATATTGGGAGACTTTAACACCCCACTGTCAACATTAGACAGATCAACGAGACAGAAAGTTAACAAGGATATCCAGGAACTGAACTCAGCTCTGCACCAAGTAGACCTAATAGACATCTACAGAACTCTCCATCCCAAATCAATAGAATATACATTCCTCTCAGCACATCGCACTTATTCCAAAATTGACCACATAGTTTGAAGTAAAGCACTCCTCAGCAAACATAAAAGAACAGAAATTATAACAAACTGTCTCTCAGACCACAGTGCAATCAAACTAGAACTCAGGATTAAGAAACCCACTCAAAACTGCTCAACTACATGGAAACTGAACAATCTACTAATGAATGACTACTGAGTACATAACGACATGAAGGCAGAAATAAAGATGTTCTTTGAAACCAATGAGAACACAGATACAATAAAGATACAAACAACACATTTAAAGCAGTGTGTAGAGGGAAATTTATAGCACTAAATGCCCACAAGAGAAAGCAGGAAAGATCTAAAATTGACACCCTAACATCACAATTAAAAGAACTAGAGAAGCAAGAGCAAACACATTCAAAAGCTAGCAGAAGGCAAAAAATAACTAAGATCAGAGCAGAACTGAAGGAGACAGAGACAGAAAAAACCCTCCAAAAAAATCCATGAATCCAGGAGCTGGTTTTTTGAAAAGATCAACAAAATTGATAGACCACTAGCAAGACTAATAAAGAAGAAAAGAGAGACGAATCAAATAGATGCAATAAAAAATGATAAAGGGGATATCACCACCAACCCCACAGAAATACAAATTACCATCAGATAATACTATAAACACCTCTACGTAAATAAACTAGAAAACCTAGAAGAAATGAATAAATTCCTGGACACATATACTCTCCCAAGACTAAACCAGGAAGAAGTTGAATCCCTGAATAGACCAACAACAGGCTCTGAAATTGAGGCAATAATTAATAGCCTACCAACCAAAAAAAGGCCAGGGCCAGAGAGATTCACAGCCGAATTCTACCAGAGGTACAAGGAGGAGCTGGTACCATTCCTTCTGAAACTATTCCAATCAATGGAAAAAGAGGGAATCCTCTCTAACTCATTTTATGAGGCCAACATCATCCTGATACCAAAGTCTGGCAGAGACACAACAAAAAAAAAGAGAATTTTAGACCAATATCCCCGATGAACATCGATGCAAAAATCCTCAATGAAATACTGGCAAACCGAATCCAGCAGCACATCAAAAAGATTATCCACCGTGATCAAGGGGGCTTCATCCCTGGGATGCAAGGCTGGTTCAACATAGGCAAATCAATAAATGTAATCCAGCATATAAACAGAACCAAAGACAAAAACTACATGATTATCTCAATAGATGCAGAAAAGGCCTTTGACAAAATTCAACAGCCTTTCATGCTAAAAACTCTCAATAAATCGGTATTGATGGAATATATCTCAAAATAATAAGAGCTATTAATGACAAACCCACAGCCAATATCATACTGAATGGGCAAAAACTGGAAGCATTCCCTTTGAAAACTGGCATAAGACAGGGATGCCCTCTCTCACCACTCCTATCCAACATAGTGTTGGAAGTTCTGGCCAGGGCAATCAGGCAGGAGAAAGAAATAAAGGGTATTCAATTAGGAAAAAGAGGAAGTCAGCAGAGCGGTTTGGTCATTCATTGGGCTAGTGTTGTTCTTTGCTCTGCGATTGCGGCTCTTCCTCGGGCAGCGGAAGCGGCGCAGCAGTCGGAGAAGTGACCTAAAACTTTGGCATTGGGTGAAAGAAAATGGCCTGAACCAAGCTCGTAAATCCACCGGTGGGAAAGTGCCCCGCAAACAGCTGGACACGAAAGCCGCCAGGAAAAGCACCCCCTCTACCGGCAGGGTGAAGAAGCCTCATTGCTACAGGCCCAGGACCCTGGCGCTTCCAGAGATGCGTCCCTATCAGAAGTCCACCCAGCTGCTTATTCGGAAGCTGCCCTTCCAGAGGCTGGTGAGGGAGATCGCGCAGGATTTCAAAATCAACCTGAGGTTTCAGAGCCCGGCCATCCATGCGCTGCAGGAGGCTAGCAAAGCGTACCTGGTGGGTCTGTTCGAAGATACTAATCTGTGTGCCATCCACGCTAAGGGAGTCACCATCATGCCCAAAGACATCCAGTTGGCTCGCCGGATCTGGGGGGAGAGAGCTTAAGTGAAGGCAGTTTTTATGGCATTTTGTAGTAAATTTTGTAAAATACTTTGGTTTAATTTGTGACTTTTTTCTAAGAAATTGTTTATAATATGCTGCATTTGTACTTAAGTCATTCCATCTTTCACTCAGGATGAATGCGAAAAGTGACTGTTCACAGACCTCAGTGATGTGAGCACTGCTGCTCAGGAGTGACAACTTGCTAATATGCAGAAGGGATGGGTGATATTTCTTGCTTCTCATGATGCATGTTTCTGTATGTTAATGACTTGTTGGGTAGCTATTAAGGTATTAGAATTGATAAATGTGTACAGGGTCCTTTTGCAATAAAACTGGTTATGACTTGAAAAAAAAAAGGAAAACCGGAAGTTAAAGTGTCCCTGTTTGCAGATGACATGATTGTATATTTAGAAAACCCCATCATCTCAGCCCAAAATCTCCTTAAGCTGATAAGAAACTTCAGCAAAGTCTCAGGATACAAAATCAACATGCAAAAATCACAAGCATTCTTATATACCAGTAACAGACAAACAGAGAGCCAAATAATGAGTGAACTCCCATTCACAATTGCTTCAAAGAGAATAAAATACCTAGGAATCCAACTTACAAGGGATGTGAAGGATCTCTTCAAGGAGAACTACAAACCACTGCTCAATGAAATAAAAGAGGACACAAACAAATAGAAGAATATTCCACGCTCATGGATAGGAAGAATCAATATCGTGAAAACGGCCATACTCCCCAAGGTAATTTATAGATTCAATGCCATCCCCATTAAGCTACCAATGACTTTCTTCACAGAATTGGAAAAATCTACTTTAAAGTTCATATGGAACCAAAAAAGAGCTCGCATTGCCAAGACAATCCTAAGCCAAAAGAACAAAGCTGGAGGCATCATGCTACCTGACTTCAAACTATACTACAAGGCTACAGTAACCAAAACAGCACAGTACTGGTACCAAAACAGACATACAGACCAATGGAAAAGAACAGAGCCCTCAGAAATAATACCACACATCTACAACCATCTGATCTTTGACAAACCTGACAAAAACAAGAAATGGGGAAAGGATTCCCTATTTAATAAATGGTGCTGGGAAAATTGGCTAGCCATATCTAGAAAGCAGAAACTGGATCCCTTCCTTATACCTTATACAAAAATTAATTCAAGATGGATTAGAGACTTAAATGTTAGACCTAAAACCATGAAAACCCTAGAAGGAAACCTAGGCAATACCATTCAGGACATACGCATGGGCAAGGATTTCATGTCTAAAACACCAAAAGCAATGGCAACAAAAGCCAAAATTGACAAATGGGATCTAATTAAACTAAAGAGCTTCTGCACGGCAAAAGAAACTACCATCAGAGTGAACAGGCAACCTACAGAATGGCAGAAAATGTTTGCAATCTACTCATCTGACAAAGGACTAATATCCAGAACCTACAAAGAACTCAAACAAATTTACAAGAAAAAAACAAACAACCCCATCAAAAAGTGGGCAAAAGATATGGACACTTCTCAAAAGAAGACATTTATGCAGCCAACAGACACATGAAAAAATGCTCTCATCACTCGCCATCAGAGAAATGCAAATCAAAACTACAATGAGATACTATCTCACATCAGTTAGAATGGTGATCATTAAAAAGTCAGGAAACAACAGGTGCTGGAGAAGATGTGGAGAAATAGGAACAGTCTTACACTGTTGGTGGGACTGTAAACTCAACCATTGTGGAAGACAGTGTGGCGATTCCTCAAGGATCTAGAAATAGAAATACCATTTGACCCAGTCATCCCATTACTGGGTATATACCCAAAGGATTGTAAATCATGCTGCTATAAAGACACATGCACACGTATGTTTATTGCAGCACTATCCACAATACAAAGACTTAGAACCAACCCAAATGTCCATCAATGACAGACTGGATTAAGAAAATGTGGCATATATACCATGGAATACTATGCAGCCATAAAAAAGGATGAATTCATGTCCTTTGTAGGGACATGGACGCAGCTGGAAACCATCATTCTCAGCAAACTATCACAAGAACAGAAAACCAAATACCGCATGTTCTCACTCAGGTGTGAATTGAACAATGAGAACACTTGGACACAGCAAGGGAAACATCACACACTGGGGCCTGTTGTGGGGTGGGGGTACCGGGGAGGGATAGCATTAGGAGATATACCTAATGTAAATGACGAGTTAATGGGTGCAGCACACCAACATGGCACATGTATACATATATAACAAACCTGCACATTATGCACATGTACCCTAGAACTTAAAATATAATAAAAAAAAAAATTAAAAAAAAGAGAACACAAGCAATTTTTTGGAGGTAATGGGTAAGTTTAGCATTGTGGTTGTGGAGATAGTCTCATGGGTGTATGCACATGTTCAAACTCGCCAAGATGTATACTCCTCAAGACATATAAATCAAATGTGTGCTATTTTTTGTGTATCAATTATAACTCAATAAAGCTAAAAAAAAAAAAGGAAGAAGGAAGAAGGGTATAAAAAGGTCCTGAGACCAAAGCACTTGAGAACTGCTGATACAGGACATCCATTTCTGCCTCCTGGTTTTTAGGCCCAGTTTCCAACACACCTTCCCCTCCCATGCTTCTCCACAGAATACAGAATCATAAAATCCTAAAAACAAAATCAAAATCAAAACTGAAGAAGAGATAAGACAGAAAGCACAGTGAGCTAGAGAGAGAATAATATCCCCTCTTTCTTTTCAAAATAATTTTCCTTTAAGGGAAGGGCCTGCTAAGTAGTCCCGCCAGAACAGGCTGGTTTCATCTACAACCCCTCCCTGCTGCTACATGTGGCAAAAGAAAGATGGGGGGCGAGGGCCTAAGCAGGAGTTCAGGTGTCTTGTCTTCTTCACATTCTGAATCTGATGTGCTACAACAGCCAATTAGGCAAGGCAGGTGGGGACATTTTTTATTAGTCACAATTTGCAGGGGAGAGAAGAGAGGTCTATGCCTTGCTTTTTACTAGTAAATAAAAGACAGGGCTGAGAGCAGGGCAACCTCCTGGCTGTAGTCCAGGGTTCCCCCCATTAGGCACTCTCTCTCTGCAGTAGACGCCTCTCTGAAGATGCCTTTCTTCTCCACTCAGGCCTAGAGGTCCACCATTAAAAGATGCATTGTTGGCCGGGCATGGTGGCGCACTCCTGTGATCTCAGCTACTTGGGAGGCTGAGGCACAAGAATCACTTGAACCCCAAGAGGCAGAGGTTGCAGTGAGCCAAGACTGCAGCACTGTACTCCAGCCTGGGCAACAGAGAAGACTCTGTTTCAAAAAAAAAAAATTCATGGTTGTACTTGCTAATAAAGTATTTTCTTGCATCTATAAACCACATAGATTTCTTTTTTAAAAGTCCTTTTTTCTATTACTTTGGGTTGTTGATCTTTTCATAATAGTTTGGAAGAGAAAGTGACTCATTGTATTACTTTTCCACTGCAAAATTAGTTTTTAAATAATTAGAAAGAAAAAGTTAATGAAATAGAAGACAAACAAGAGAGATGACAAAACGGGTCCTTAAAGAAAAGACAGACCACTAATAAAACAGATCATAAAAAAAGGCTGAGGCCAGGCACAGTAGCTCACGCCTGTAATCCTAGCACTTTGGAAGGCGAAGACTGGAGGACTGCTTGAGGCCAAGAGTTCAAGACCAACCTGGCCAACATAGCAAAACCCTGTCACTATTAAAAAAAAAAAAGAAGACTGAAATATTAAATAATATTGGGATGAAAAATGGAAGATAAAATCGAGCTTTAAAATATAGTAAGACTATGAAAAATTCATTCCAATAATTTTAAAACTTTTTTAAGAAAAAAATAAAAATTACCAAAATTGACTGGAAGAGAAGTAGTAGTAATATAGTTTGGGTAATACTTAATAACGGCAGCAGAAGTGATATGCTAAGATCTCCTCATAAAGTGCAAACCCGTCAACGCAGTCGGTAATAGTAAGTCGTTCATCAGTTGCAGTCTTCCGTGACAAAAGAGATGGGTCTTTCGAGCCTGGGACTATCAGTCTGGTTTGGAAAGAAAGGAGATGCTGAGAGAACAGAGAGGGGCTGGTACTGCCCCGTTGAGTCAGATTACTCCAGGGCTGGGCCAGGATGCCAAGAAATCTCCTACTTGCCTCCCCAAGGGGCAGCACCCCTGTCAATCTGGCTCAGCCCCAAGGTTGCTCCTGCCCACAATCCCCTCCTCACTAACCCTCTTCCTCCTTCCCTCCTCTCCTCACTTCTTCTCCCTCTTTCTCAACCCTCTTCTTTCCTTTCCCTGCCTCCTCTTACCTCCCCTGTTTTCTGTTGGAAGACAGCTGTAGCTCCAGGTGTGACTGGTGTCATCAGGTGCCACACCACTTCTCCCCACATCTCACCCCCTCCCTACCCCAGACAGAGGAGTTGCAGCAAATAGGTGGAGTTCTAAGGCCCAACCCTCAGCCTGTCTTGGCCCATTCCCCAAACTCATTCCTAAGGCTGATCTCATGGACACAGAAGAGGTCTAGGAAGGGAAGGGTATGCAGTAAAGGGTGACAGATGTCATAGCTCTGAGCCCTGGTACTAGAGTTAATGCAAAAGATCCACCTTTTGAACCCTGCACTGTCTGTAGCTCAAATATATGTCCCACATATATAAACACTATTGTGTCTCAAATTTGTCAATGTGATTGGATGTACAAAAATTAAATATACTTAAATTTGTCATTCTTTTCATACCAGCTTATAACCACTTGTATTATCTCAACAGACACTAGACAGACACTAGAAGCACCACCATTATAACACACATACATGCATGCATGTGAATATGCGTGTGTTGGCGATTAGAAATGCATTAAATATTTAATGATAGAAAGAGTGATCTCCTTCAGGAAAAGCATGGAGCAGGACATGGTGGCTCATGCTTGTAGTTCCAGCTACTCAGGAGGCTTAGGCAGGAGAGCCACTTGATCTCAGGAGTTCAAGGCCAGCCTGAGCAACACAGCAAGACTCCATCTCCAAAGGAAAAAAAGAGAGAAAAGAAGAAGGAGGAGGAGGAGGAAGAGGGGGGAGGAGGAGAGAGGAGAAGGAGAGAAAAGAAAAGGATGGAGATGACCAGTGTACCCAACATTGCTGTGGTCGAGTTCTGATGTCTCCTTATGGTCCTATCCATGGGGTGGGAGGAAAGGAGGCCACAACAGAGTTGGGTTTATGTAGGAAGGATTCCTTTGTGGACTGTGCCAATGATTTACTCCTGGACTGATGCTAGCCCTTAGCAGCCCCTCAGGCAGATGCTTTGGTAAACCATCTACCTTGCTCAAAGCCTGGAAGGTGGGATGAGATTTGGAGAGCAGATACTCTCTATGAACTCCAGCTTCTGCTGACACAAATGGTCTGGAGTAGCCTGACTATCCAGATACACAGAAACTGATGCTGCAATGGCTGTGACCATACCAAAGGCCAGGACACTTGACCAGGCACGTCCAAGTGCATTAATTGACACAATGGATTGAAAGAATTAAAATATGGACCATATCAGAAGTTTGTGCTCCTTACCAAAGTCAGCCTCTGGTGAGAATACGGATTGGAATCCAGCATCAGAGAACTAAAAACCTATAAGGATGAGAAAGAGATGCCACATTATGGGCACTTCCCAGTCTTCCTCTAAGATACAGAACAAGAGCCAGGCACAGTGGCTCATACCTATAATCCCAGCACGTGGGGAGGCCAAGGCGGGTGGATTACCTGAAGTCAGGAGTTCAAGACCAGCCTGACTGACATGGTGAAACCCTGTCTCCACTAAAAATACAAAAATTAGGTATGATGGCACATGCCTGTAATCCCAGCTACTTGGGAGACTGAGGCAGGAGAATCGCTTGAACCCAGGAAGCGTAGGGTGCAGTGAGCCGAGATAGCACCACTGCACTCTAGCCTGCGCAACAAGAGTGAAACTCTGTCTCAAAAAATATATTTTATATATATATATGGAACAAGAAAAGGATGCTCACTTTCACTACCTTTATTTAACACAGACCTGGAAGTCCTAGCCAGAGCGATCAGAAAAAAAGAAAGAAAGGGCATCCAGATTGGAAAGGACAAAGTCAAATTATCCTTGTTTGCAGACAACCTAAAAACCTAAAGACTCCACCAAAAAACTGTTAGAAGTCAATAAACAAATTCAGTAAAGTTGCAGGATACAAAATCAACATACAAAAATCAGTAGCATTTCTATACAACAGCAAAGAATCACAAAAAGAAATTGAGAAAGGAATTCCACTGACAATAGTGAAAAAAAAAAAATACTTAGGTACAAATTTAACCAAAGTAAAAAACCTCTACAATAAAAACTATAAAACAAGATGAAAGAAATTTAAGAGGATACAAAAAATGAAAAGATATCTCATGCTCATAGATTGGAAAAATTTATACTGTTAAAATGCCTGTATTACCCAAAGCAATCTACAGATTCAATGCAATCTCTATCAAAATACCAATGACATTCTTCACAGAAATCGAAAAAACAACCCTAACATTCCTAGGGAACCACAAAAGACCCCAAATAGTCAAAGCAATCCCGAGCAAAAAGAACAAAACTAGAGGCATCGCACTACCTGACTTCAAAACATACTACAAAGCTATAGCAGGCTGGGAGTAGAGGCTCACTCCTATAATCCCAGCACTTTGGGAGGCTGAGGCAGGAGGACTGCTTGCATCCAGGATTTTGAGACCAGTTGGAAAACACAGTGAGATCCTGTCTCTACAAAAAATTTTAAAATTAAAAAATTAGCTGGGTGTGATGATGTGCACCTGTAGTCCCAGCTACTCAGGAGGCTGAGGTGGGAGGACCACTTGAGCCTGGGAGGTCCAGGCTGCCGTAAGCCAAGATCGTGCCACTGCACTCAGGCTGGGTGACAGAGCAAGACCCTATCTCTCAAAACAAGCGGAGGTGGAGCAGGATGTAAATTAGTATAGCCACTGTGGAAAGTAGTATGAAAGTTCCTCAAAAAACTAAAAATATATCTACCATATGATCCAGTAATCCTACTGCTAGGTATAATACATACAAAAGAAAGGAAATCAGTATATTGAAGAGATATCTGCACTCCTATGTTTACTGCAGCAGCAGTCACAATAGCCAAGATGTGGAATCAACCTAAGAGTTTATCAACAGAAGAATGTGTTAAAATGTAGTATATATACAAATACAGTCATAAAAAAGGATGAAATTCTGTCATTCGCAGTAACATGGATAAAACCAAAGCCATTACGTTAATTGAAATAAGCCAAGCACAAAAAAGGTGATCTCATGGAAGTAGAGAGTAGAATGGTGGTTACTACAGGCCGGGAAGGGTGGGAGAGAGACTGATGAGAGGTTGGTTAATGGTTACAAAAATACAGTTAGATAAAAGGAATAAGTTCTAGTATTCAATAGCACACAAGGGTGACTATAGTTAATAATTTGTTATATGTTTCTAAATAACTAGAAAATTTAGGATGTTACCAACACAAAGGAATGACAAGTGTTTGAGGTGATGGATATGCTAATTAACCTGATTTGGTCATTGTACATTGTATGTATCAGAATATCACATGTACTCCCATAAGTATGTTCAATTATTATGTATCCAAAAAAACCCTACAGGATAAGAAAGAGGTGCCACATCATGGGCACTTCCCAGTCCAGGGTACTGTGATTAAAGCTCCCCAAGGAAGGTCCTCAGATCCTCCAACATATCTAGTGAAAAGATGCCTAAAACCCATAATTAGAACTCTCCCTTCCTTTCACTGCAATTCTACTAGGTTGGGTTGCACTGGGTGAGGCTGGGTGGAGCTAGAACCAGTATTATTCTGAGCTGTTGGCACTCTTTTCCACTCCAGTACAGTTGAAGATACTGAGAACGGAGTGTGATGGGGTAGATGTGGAAATAGATGGAAGTAATGACGAGAAGACAACTTTCTAATATTAGCCACAACTGATTCATTTCAGGTCTCTCTCCCATGAACCCCACTGAACTTATTTGCGTTGACTCTTTGGAAATTAGTGAGCACCTGCTTCAAAGTACTCACCTCTCCATACCACCTGAGACCTAGGAAATAGGGTGCTTTCTGCATGGGCTCTCTGCCGGCTCAAGGGCTATAAATTATGAAGTGACTAACTCAAAACCTTCCTCTCTGGGTGCCTCTGGAGGTGACATAGTAGGAAGCCTGGTGCTGCAGTTTGAATGCATCCACCAAAGTTCACGAGTCGGAAACTTAATCCCCAATGCATCAGTGTTGAAAGGTAGGATCTTTAAGAGGTGATTAGGTCATGAGGGTTGCACTCTCATAAATAGATTCATGTCATAGTCACAAGACTGGGTTCCTGATAAAAGGATAAATCTGGCCCCCTTCCTCCCTTGTGCATGTATACTTTCTTGCCCTTCTACATTCCACCATGGGATGATGCAACAAAAAATAGCCGGGTGTGGTGGCACAAGCCTGTAGTCCCAGCTACTCGGGAGGCTGAGGCAGGAGAATCGCTTGAACTCAGGAGGCGGAGGTTGCAGTGAGCCGAGATGGCGCCACCACACTCCAGTCTGGGAGACAGACAGACTCTGTCTCCAAAAAAATAAATAAAATAAATTCTCCTTCCCAAAATATCAACCCTGACACCTAAACTTCCACCACCACCAGAGAGGCCCTAAAGTTACTCAATGGGTCTCTGTTAAAATACAAATACCCCTCAACTCAGAGTAAGGGGTAGGGGACTGGTGTGATGTCATTCAACAGCAAATCCATTGTAACCCTGGAATTTCTATATCTGGGGCTGAGTGGCAGCAATCCAACAGGAAGAGGATTGGGGCAGGGAAGTGGGAGGTAATTATGTTGAATATTTGGAATAACTTTGGCCAAGGGACTGACAGAAATTTAGAATGCTAAAGACATATAAGCGACACCCTGACTACCATTCCAGCAAGAGAAACAAGCTGAGTGCAAAGACATTGGCAATAAAAAATAGGAGTTCAGCCGGGCGCGGTGGCTCACACCTGTAATCCTAGCACTTTCGGAGGCCAAGGTGGGCAGATCACAAGGTCACAAGATTGAGACCATTCTGGCCAACATGGTGAAACCCCATCTCTACTGAAACACAAAAAATGAGCCGGGCGCGGTGGAGCACACCTGCAGTCCCAGCTACTCAGGAGGCTGAAGCAGGGGAATCACTTGAACCCAGGAGGCAGAAGCTGCAGTGAGCCAAGATGGTGCCACTGCACTCCAGCCTGGCGACAGAGCAAGACTCCGTCTGAAAAACAAAACAAAACAAAATAGGAGTCCTGGACTTAGTGGAGGACATCAAACTCAACTCCCTCCCCTACTTAGCCACTTTGCTTGTCAGAAGCAGGTCAGCACACCAAGGCTGAGCTAAGAAATATCCACAAGGGGTCTTGTGTCCTCAGAATTCTTATCAAGGACCCCTCTCCAGAGGAGGCAGAGGAGGGAGTGCAGGTCCTTGGGCCACAAATCATGGGAGAAGGGCACAGTGAATTGTCAGCTGTCTTATCCAGTCATAAGAAGCAATCTCACTGCCTCTTGTCACATGATCTTTTTCTCCTTCCTCCTCTGGTCTCTCCCTCTCCACCCTTCCCCTCCGTTTGCTCTGTTTTAAAGATTTGGTTAAAATAGATGCAAACTCTAGTCTTTTCTATTTTTAATACCTAGCCATTACATAATCCACACCGTAATTGCTGACTTGAAAAACTATTGGCAACAGTAGAAAATCCCCAGAGTTTTAAACAGGAAAAGGATTATTACAGCACAAAAGCCTTTGGTAGTTTTACTGACTAGTAAACCATTGGTAATCGTCACTTGCCAGTGGAAGTCACATGGGCCCTGGGAAATACTCCCCCATCTCACGGAAAGCAGGCTACGGGGAGGGATGAAATGCAGCCTCAGCTGCGAGGAGGAGGGTGCTGGTGGGGTGGTGTGCTGAGCTCTGAGTGGGGCTCGAAACAACAAGGGAGCTCCAGCCAAAAGTGCTGAGGGAGTGAGCTTCAGGTTGTCCTCAGGCCACCTTTAACTGCTTTTGTTTCTTGTTAGGAGTGAGTGAAGTCTCCAGCGGCCCAGTCCTTTCCCTCTCAGTTTCCCGCCTTCCTACAGCCTCCAGCACATTCCTATAAGAGCCTGAGGGAGGGTAGACTACTCTAGTTAAATAGGCGATTTTATAAAGACACAGAAGCAGGGAAGGCTGCCTGTTTATCACAAAGACCTGACCCACTCCTCTGCAAGGCTTTCCAGACATTAGGCCAGAACCACACTATTTAATTCAATAAAATGATCCAATGAAAGTTTAAGAACCAGTGGTTTGGTTTACAACCAAGAAGTTAATTATCTAATTGAGACAAATTCTCTGTATGTGTGTGTTGGGAGTGTGGGCAGTGTATCAGATGCAGAGGGGACAGAGACTACTCTAATTTTGCCACTTCTGCCACAATCTAACCTCAATCAAGGAGGATCCGAGTAACCACATGGCCATTCATTCAATAAACGTATGCTGAATGCCACATACCAGACTAGGTGCAGGGGATGCAACACTGAGCAAAATCACTGCCCTGCTAGAACTGCTAGGTCAGTAAAGGAGAGAGACATTAATCAAAATTATTACATAAACACACCATTACAATCATAATGAAGGGTTATGAGGGGAAGGTACAGGGCACTAGAAGCATTTAGAATGGGGGTACCGGATTGGGTCTGAGGGTTCCTAGATTATCCTAAGGACTTCAGGGTTCTTTTAAATCAGTACCCCTTCTTCTTCCCCTCACCCCCCTCCTTCCTTGCTTCCTGTAGTTAATATTTACGGTTTTTTTTCTACAAGGAGGATAATGGCAGGTTCTTCACATGCATGATTTCATGTGATTCTCATGACAAACTTACAATTCAGCACTTTAAGACAAAAGATCTGTTGAGAAAGGCTGATCCACATTTTGTAAGGAGAACTATATAAAATTTATGGCACTGATTAGTTAAAACTCTTTTGGCTGCAAGTGGCAAAATTCCAAATCAAATTTTCAAAAGGAGGGGTAAAAAAAGGGAAAACCTGGGCCCATGTAAATGAAATGTCCAGGGTTAGACTAGCTTAAGACACAGTTAGATCCAGGTGCTCCAAAGATGTCATGTGGCCTTCATCTCGCTCCATCTCACAGCTCAGCTTTCATCTATGTTGGTTTCATTCTCAGGCAGCGTTCCCCTTGGGGTGGCAAGATGGCCCCCAGCAGCATGAGGCTTACATTTTACAGGCTTGGGAACCCAGCTGGAAAAGAAATGAGTTCACTTTCTTAATAGTTCCAACAGAAATCCAGGGTCATGATTGGCCTGGATTTGGAACCATGCCCATGTCAACTGCTATTCTCTGACTGCAGTCATGTGTCCTCCAAGGGATTTATCCCACCAGAATCTGGTCTGAGAGTGGGGAAGGACGTGGTCCCCCAAAGGAAAATCAAAGTGTTCTTACCTAAGAATGAAGACTGCATGCTGGGCAGTCAAAGCCCACTGATCTCTATTGTCCTCAAAGTTTGGAATTATAGTGAATGTTAAGACTATAAGATAGATTATTCTATCAACCAGGTCCTCCTCCCTAAGGAATGAGCAAGAGTATTTTGTTCGGTGTGGCACTAGCTGCATTCACTCTGGTCCTCCCTCAGCTGCTCAGACACCTTGGCTTAGGATAGTGATTGGAGTTAATATTTGCTTAAGGCCAAGTGTGGTGGCTCACAATTATAATCTCAGCATTTTGGGAGGCTAACATGGGAGGACTGCTTGAGCACCAGAAGTTCGAGATCAGCCAAAGCAACCTGGCGAGACTTGGTCTCTACAAAAAAAAAATCTGGGCATGGTGGTGTGCACCTGTAGTCCCAGCCACTCAAGAGGCTGAGGCAGGAGGATTGCCTGAGCCCAGGAGGTCAAGACTACAGTGAGCCATGACCGCACTACTGCACTTCAGCCTGGGTGACAGAGTGAGATCCTATCTCAAAAAAATTTATTTTGCTTAGGTCCTTGCTCAGAGCAGTCTTCAAGTTCCAAGACTTTGTGTAAGACTTTGCCCAACCTCTTTACCCCTAATGATATATCCTTCTCAGCAATGGTGTGGCTGAGGAGACTGAAGCTCTCCGACTCTTTTAACTAGCATCCTCAGGTTCTGTGTAACTCATAAGGTGGGAAGAGTATAACAAAGTCCTTTGTTGGGAAGTTTGCTGTTCCTCTTTGGAGTCTGAATAGAGAGACGAATAACATGATGGTTCCTGAAGCATCAACAGGATCTTGGGGACCACTGTTAAACACTGTATGAGTTACACAGCACTACAGCAATCAGATGTCAGCTACAACCACCCTATCCTTGGGCATGTTTTAAAAACTCCCTGAACCTCCCTATCCCAAGTTCTATGAGAAGTCCAATGGCCTTCCCAGAATTTCTGCAAATCAGGAGCTAACGCTCTTCATAGTCTCTTTGGCTCTGACTCCATTTCTTGCTGGACTTCTCATCTCACTTACTTCTCACTTCCTGAGGTGGATCTCTCCCTCTGCTCTAAGCTGTTCCAGATATAGGACTCAGTCCCCCTTTTCCATGCTTTAACAGAAAAAAAAAAAAACCACATATAAGCACTCACTCAACACACTGTGTGCCCATCAGACTTTCCTGAAGGTATGAAAAGACTGAGGGGTTATTACCACACTGCTTGGCCCCTTTATCCTCTTCAAATGCTTCTCACATTGTGTTTGTGTATTGGGGCGGGAGAGAAATCCCCCTTATATTATTCAGAATAATTTAGCTCTCCACTCCCTTTTCTCTGACTTCCATTGACCCATAGCTGGAGCCACCCACAGTATGAACTATCCACTCCAGCTTCTACCCTTGATCAGCACCGAGGAACAAAAAGAAGTTTTGAACTTTCACTCACCACTACCATTCTGTAGTGGTAAAGGGAATGAAATAATTTTTTCCCCTATGTATATGAATTAAGCCACCCCTCTTTAGAAAAAAAGCTGGCCACAGCCATTTTTTTTGTTTTAAATAAGTTTCTATTATATCCCTCTATATAAACTCTCCAGCTCTAAGTAAAGCCTATGTAACAAGTCTGAAACAATTCCCATACACTCATTGACAGTCTTCTGACACTGAGGATGTGATTAAGGAAAGCAATGCTTCTGTCCCTAAGACACTGCCTATATTTTATTTTTTTGCGACAGAGTTTCGCTCTTGTTCCCAGGCTGGAGTGCAATGGTGTGATCTCAGCTCACTGCAACTCCTGCCTCCCGGATTCAAGCGATTCTCCAGCCTCCTGAGTAGCTAGGACTACAGGCGTGTGCCACCACACCCAGCTAATTTTTGTATTTTAGGCTGGTCTCAAACTCCTGACCTCAAGGGATCCGCCCGCCTCAGCCTCCTGAAGTGCTGGGATTACAAATGTGAGCCACGCGCCCAGCCAACGCTGTCTATCTTTAAAAGAGAAAAGACTTGCTGTCCCTGGGCCACCTTATGATAGAATCCCTGTTGTTTCTAGGCTGTAGCTTTGAAGCCTCAAATCCCATTGAAATAGGCAGAACCAGAGCGAGCTTAAAGTACTCCATTCACCTAGGTTGAGGAGGGTCTGAGACCAAGACTAAAACCAGCTGAGGGGCCTCTCCAAAAGAGAGGCAAGGACAAATGCAAGGGACAGGTTTCCTCCAATGATTGAGGGCAGCTCTAAGCCTTGCCTTCCTGGGTCACTCAGGTTTATCTTTCCTTTTGAAGAGGATGAAGCAAGCAAGGCCTCCTATGCAGAGGTCCCAGCCCCTCCAACTGCATCAGAGGCAGGGGCAGAGAGGTTCTTGCATGGCTGTACATACCAAAAGTGAGCAAATTCCAGGAAAGAAGAATCCTGAACTTTGAATTCCATTATTCAACATATCAAAAAGTGCAACTACAGACATCATGGCCCAGCAGCCTACTCAGGAATCCTTTTAGGCTAGGCACAGTGGCTTATGCCTGTAAACCCAGTTCTTTGGGAGGCTGAGGCAGGACTGCTCGAGCTCAGGAGCTGGGAGACCAATCTGAGCAACACGGTGAGACCTCGTCTCTATAGAAGATTTTAAAATTAGCTTAGTTGGGCATGGCGTTGTGCACTTGGAATTCCAGCTACTCTGGAGGCTGAGGCAAGAGGATCACAAGAGCCTGGGAGGTTGAGGCTGCAGTGAGCCATGAGCATACCACTGCAATCCAGTCTGGGCAAGAGAACAAGAAAGACCTTGTCTCAAAAAAATAAAAATAAAAATGAAAATAAAAATTAAGATTTTTAAAAAAGGAATCCTTTTAGTCCCTGGGAACAGAAGGGTAGTGAGAGTTCTCTAAATCTTTTCCAAGGGCTAGAATTTATAATACCAGATTAAACTAAAAAAGAAAGGAGGAAGGTGAGGATGCAAGGATGGGGAATAAGTCTTTTTTCTTACATTAAAAAAAGCAAAGGTTAACATTTCATTCATTAAGATCATAATTAGAAAAACACAGCCTTGTCCAGGTGCAGTGGCTCACACCTGTAATCCCAGCACTTTGGGAGGCAGAGGTGGATGGATCACCTGAGGAGTTCCAAGACCAGTGTGGCCAACATGGCAAAACTCCGTCTCTACCAAAAATACAAAAAATCAACTGGGGGTGGTTGTGGGTGCCTGTAATCTCAGCTACTTGGGAGGCTGAGGCGGGAGAATTGCTTGAAGCTGGGATGCAGAGGTTGTAGTGAGCCGAGATTGCGCCATTGCACTCCAGCCTGGGTGACAGAGCAAGACTCTGTCTCAAAAAAAGAAAGAAAAACACAGCCTTAAATTTTAACCTAAAAGCACCCACAAATAAAATTTAAAACAGGGGCCAGGCACGGTGGCTAACACCTGTAATCCCAGCACTTTGGGAGGCTGAGGCGGGAGGATCACTTGAGGTCAAGAGTTTAAGACCAGCCTGGCCAACATGGTGAAACCCCAACTCTACTAAAAATATAAAATTAGCCAGGCGTAGTGGCAGGCACCTGTAATCCCAGCTACTCGGGAAGCTGAGGCAGGAGAATCACTTGAACCCGGGAGGCGGAGCTTGCAGTGAGCTGAGATTGCGCCATTGCACTCCACCTGGGCGACAAGAGCAAAACTCCATCTCAAAAAAAGAAAAAACAAAAAAAAGCTAAAATTTAAAACAGGTTATATGCTTTTGCTACTTTTTTTTTTTTTTTTTTTTTTTTTTTGAGACAGGGTCTGGCTCTGTTGCCCAGGCTGGAGTGCAGTCGTATGATCTCAGCTCACTGCAACCTCTGCCTCCTAAGATCAAGCTATCCTCCCACGTCAGTTGGCTCAGTAGTATAGAGACATGGTCTCTACTGCCCAGGCTGGTCTTGAACTCCTGAGCTCAAAAGATCCACCCACCTCAGCCTCCCAAAGTGCTGGGATTACAGGGATAAGCCACTGTGCCCAGCCAATATACACATTCTAAATCAAATAATTATAAATTTTTTTTAAATAAATGGATGCCAGACAAGATGGCTAATGTCTGTAACCTCAGCACTTTGGGAGGCTGAGGCAGGAGAACTGATTGAGTTCAAGACCACTCTGAGCAACATAGTATGACCTCATCTCCATAAAAATAAAAATAAATTAGCCAGGCGTGATGATGTGAGCCTGCAGTCCCAGCTACTCAGGAAGCTGAGGCAGGAAGATCACTTGAGCCTGGGAGATCAAGGCTGCAGTGAGCTATGATTGAGCCACTGCACTCCAACCTGGGATACAGAGGACGACCCTGTCTCAATCAATCAATCAATCTATCCATCAATGGGGACGACGAATGGTGGCTCATGCCTGTAATTCCAAATTGTGGGATTACACTTTGAGAGGCAGAGATAGGATTGCTTGAAGCCAGTAGCTAGAGGCTGCAGTGCGCTATGACGGCACCACCGTACTCTAGCCTGAATGAAAAAGCAAGATGTTGTCTCTAAAAAGAAATTTAAGCCAGGCACGGTGGCTCATGCCTGTAATCCCAGCACGTTGGGAGGCCAAGGCAGGTGGATCACTTGCGGTCAGACCAGTCTGGCCAACATGGAGAAACCCCATCTCTACTAAAAATACAAAAATTAGCTGGGCTTGGTGGCACATGCATGTAGTTCTAGCTACTCAACAGGCTGAGGCTGGAGAATCGCTTGAACCCAGGAGGCAGAAGTTGAGCCAAGATCACACCATTGTACTCCAGGCTGGGCAACAGCAAGACTCCGTCTCAAAAAATAAAATTAAATTTAAAAATAAAAAGTAAAGCCGGGCACAGTGGCTAACACCTATAATCCCAGCACTTTGGGAGGCCAAGGCAGTTGGATCATGAGGTCAGGAGATCAAGACCATCCCTGGTTAACACGGTGAAACCCCGTCTCTATTAAAAAAATACAAAAAAAATTAGCTGGGCATGGCAGTGGGCGCCTGTAGTCCTAGCTACTCGGGAGGCTGAGGCAGGAGATGGCGTGAACCTGGGAAGCGGAGCTTGCAGTGAGCCGAGATCGCGCCACTGCACTTCAGCCTGGGTAACAGAGCGAGACTCCGTCTCAAAAAAATAAAAAATAAATAAAAAATAAATGAGAACATTCTATCCATACTGTTCCTCATTCGCTTTTTTCACTGATACAGAAACCTACTTCCATCCTTTTTTTTTTTTTTTTTGAGATGGAGTCTCGCTCTGTCGCCCAGGCTGGAGTGCAGTGGCCGGATCTCAGCTCACTGCAAGCTCCGCAACCCAGGTTCACGCCATTCTCCTGCCTCAGCCTCCCGAGTAGCTGGGACTACAGGTGCCCACTGCCTCACCCGGCTAGTTTTTTGTATTTTTTAGTAGAGACAGGGTTTCACCGTGTTAGCCAGGATGGTCTCGATCTCCTGACTTCATGATCCGCCCGTCTCAGCCTCCCAAAGTGCTGGGATTACAGGTACTTCATCTTTTAACAGCCACATAGTACTTCATACTACCCCTACTTGTGGATATTTACCACTGCAATAAACATCCTTGTCTAGAGAACTCTGTGCTCAAGGGTAAGCACTTCTTTGTACTCTCTGCCCGTTCTCTACCAGGGTTTGTCTTTTTCTTACTGATTTGTAGAAACTCTTTATAGATATTAGCCCACTGTCTATTACATATATTGCAAAAATTTTCTGCCAACCTATTGGCTGTCTTCTAACTTCGTTTATAATGACTTTTGCCAGACAGTTGTTTTTCATTTTTATGTAGCAAAACCCATTACAAACTAAAAGTACAGAGACAGCCAGGCGTGGTAGCTCATACCTGTAATCCTAGCACTTTGGGAGCCTGAGGTCAGGAGTTCAAGACCAGCCTGGTCAACATAGTGAAACCCCATCTCTACTAAAAATACAAAAATTAGCTGGGTGTGGTGGTGAACACCTGTAGTCCCAGCTACTTGGGAGGCTAAGACAGGAGAATTGCTCGAACCTGGGAGACAGAGGTTGCAGTGAGCTGAGATTTGTGCCAGTGCACTCCAGCCTGGGTGACAGAGTGAGACTCCCTCTCAAAGAAAAAAAAAAAAAAGTAGTACAGAGACAGGAGCAGTGCACCCCAAGCTCTGATCCAAACAGCCTCTTCTGCTTAGCCTCCTGTGGTGAAATGGCTGGTTAGGCAATCATTTTCTGAGCTGTTCACATCTGGTTTTATAGCCAGAATGGTGGTGAAAATGGGTCAAGGTAAAAAGAGGCAAAAAGAATTGTGAAGATTTTAATGTATTTGTTTGAGTTATTTGGAAGCTGCTTTTTAAATGTTTGCGGTCATGAACTAACAATGTTGAAAAGAATCCTGAAACACTGAAAATTCAAACACATCTATATGAACAATTATCTGAGTATTTCCAGACTCTTCCAAATTATGTGGACTTTTTAGGGCATTTTCTGCTGTCACTGTGAAGCAGATGACTGAACATAGCTCAAGAAAAATAAATTTCAGACTCCAAAGGAACAGAAAGGCTCAAGAGTCCATTGACTCCTAGAGTTTTAAGTAAGAAACCTTTTTAAAAGCTTCCATTCAGCCTCTCACAGATGATTAGCACTGGCTCAGCTCAATCTGATCCTAAACAGTTAAAAAAATCCTAGCGGCCAAATGGGATTTTGCCTGCAAGAGGGCCACAGGCTTTTCCCCCAAGAATTAATGGCGCCTGTTACCTGCAAAGGAAGATCCAGGACTTTGTGGAGCTTGTCCTACTTGGCCAGAACACCCTAGGCCCCATTAAGACTCTGCATTACTTAGACAGGCAGTACAGAAAGCAAGACTGAAAGGTGGTCCTAGCCACCTTCCCTCTAGCTGAAACTTGATACTCATTTAGGAACTTGCTTTCTGGGAAATGAAAGTCATGCCATGAAATCATTCTTCAGTACCTAGCAATACTAGGAGGAGAAGTCCTAGAGTTCGGGGCTCCAGTGAACTAAGATTGTGCCAAGCCTGGGAGACACAGCAAGACCCTGTCCAAAAAAAAAACAAAAAACAAAACAAACAAAAAAAAGACACCCCACAAGGAGAAACAGACATTCGCCTCAAAGATACTTTTTTCTTTTCTTTTTCCTTTTTTTTTTTTGAGACGGAGTCTTGTTCTGTCATTCAGGTTGGAGTGCTGTGGTGCAATCTTGGCTCACTGCAACCTTCACCTCCTGGGTTCAAGCAATTCGCCTGCCTCAGCGGGGATTACAGGCACGTGCCGTCACACTCAGCTAATTTATGTATTTTTAGTAGAGACGGGGTTTCACCATGTTGGCCAGGCTGGTCTCGAACTCCTGACCTCAAGTGATCTGCCCACCTCAGCCTCCCAAAGTGCTGGGATGACAGGCATGGGCCACCACGCCCAGCCTCGGTGCTACTCTGAAGCCACTATTCCTACAAAAAAATCCTTCCTTTGATGAGGCTCATGCCAAACAACTACACTCTTCCTCACTGCTATCATCTGCAGACCTTCTGGTTATCAAGGACTTTGGCCTCTGAGGCACAGTATGCCTTTCCACCTCAAGTCACACCCTTTGCCTGGTCATGGCTTTCTATATTTCTGCATCTCCTTGTTTTTACTTCTACAGCTTCTGTTCTTCAACTTCATTGGGATTTCCAGCCCCTTGACAACCCCACTCTCTATCATATGCCACCTATCACTCCTCTCTTGGGTTCATTTCTTTCTCTAGCCAGCTAGAGGCCACTTTCCTACCAATACCCTAGACCCCCTTATTCCATGTCTTCCATTTGCCCCACAAAACACAGCTACTATCTGAACACAAATGTCCTCCTTTGTTTTAACCCCAAGTTGCTTTGTGCTGCTAAAGCAACCATGAAGTCATGAGGGCTACTTCCTCTAAAATTCATCATCTCCTATGTTAGCTGGGTCTTCAGCACAGCTCAGGTGTCCTCCTACAGCAGCTTTTAAAAACCATACCACTCTGCCCACTATCAGCAGATGACCTCAACTTCTGCCCAAAGAAAACAAAACTCAAAAGAAGAAAACTCCAACTTTCTGTCTCCCAGAATCTTACCAAATCCCTCTGCCCAATTACATCCTTTGCCCCATCAAACGAAATTTAAAAGTGCCTAGAAGAGCCTGGCATGATGGCACATGTCTGTAGTCCCAGTTACTTGGGAGGCCGAGGCAGGAGGATTATTTGAGCCCAGGACTCTGAAGACAGTCTGGGTAACACAATAAGACCCTGTCTCTAAAAAATATGAATAAATTTAAATATTTTTTAAAAATGCTCAGCCAGGTGCAGTGGCTCTCATCTATAATCCCAGCACTTTGGGAGGCCAAGATGGGAGGATTATCTGAGCTCAGAAGTTCAAGACCAGACTGGGCACAGTGGCTCACACCTGTAATCCCAGCACTTTAGGAGGCCAAGGCAGGTGGATCACCTGAAGTCAGGAGTTCGAGACCAGCCTGGTCAACATGGTGAAATCCTATCTCTACTAAAAAAAATTGGCCAGGCATGGTGGCATGCACCTATAGTCCTAGCTACTCGGGAGGCTGAGGTGGGAGAACTGCTTAAACCCAGGAGGTGGAGGTTGCAGTGAGCCAAGATTTTGCCACTGCACTCCAGCCTGGGCAACAGTGAGACTCTCTCTCAAATAAAAAGAAAAGTTCAAGACCAGCTTGGGCTACATAGTGAGACTTCATCTCTACTGAACATTTTTAAAATGGCCGGGTGTAGTGGCTCATGCCTGTAATCCTAGCACTTTGGGAGGCTGAGGCAGGCAGACTGCTTGAGCTCAGGCGTTCATGACTAGCCTGGTCAACATGGAAAAACCCTGTCTCTACAAAAAATACAAACACTTGGTTGGGCATGGTGGTGCATGCCTGTAGCCCCAGCTACTCAGGAGACTGAAGCAGGAGGATCACTTGAGCTCAGGAGATGGAGGCTGCAGTGAGCTACAATCACACTACTGTACTCCAGCTTGAGCAACAGAGACCTTGTTTTCAAAAAAAAAAAAAAAAAAATGTTGAGCAGAGTGTTGGCAAAAGGTAGGAAAGCAATAAAGGGTGCTTTATTGCACCTGGCCAATAATTTTTAATACCATGAATGATAATAGATTTTCCTTTGTATTAATGCTACCTCTGACCATAGTATAAGCAAAACTGTTTATTTTTTAAAACAATCCAGTTTTCACAAAACTCACCTAGTTCTCTAGATCCAAAAGCTGGAAACAATCTCTCCTCCCTCTGAATTCCTACAGATTAGGTGGTGGTAATGTTCATCTCAGTGGTAGCCCTGTCCTTTGTTCAGCTCAAGTTTAATCTCTCTGCCAGTACTCAGAACGCAGTAACCCCTTCTCCCCAAGGGCCTTGCTCAACAATTTTTATTTCTATTTTCAATTGTTATTTATTTTAAAGACGAGGTCTCACTCTGTGGCCCAGGCTGGAGTACAGTTGCATGATCACAGCTCACCGCAGTCTTGACCTCCCAGGCTCAAGAGATCCTCCCACCTCAGTCTCCCAAGTTGCTGGAACTACAGGTGCATGCCACCATGCCTGGCTAATTTTTTAATTTTTTTTGTGGAGACAGGGTCTTATCATGTTGCCCAGGCTGTTCTCAAATTCCTGGGCTCAAGTGATCCTCCACTACAGCTTCCCAAAGTGTTTATTTATTTTTCCTATCTTCAACTTCTCCCTCTTATCCAGCTCTTTCCCCACAGCAAAAGGACATGCTTGGGTCTCAAAATGTAAATCAATAGCCCTCTCCACATCCCATGTCTTCCTTTCACTAACTCTTCACACTTTACAGACAAGCTTCCTAAAAGTGCAGCTTCCCTGACTGGGTCCACATCCTTGCTTCTCATTCACTAGCTACAGAGCTACCATCCAGTAAGAGTGAATTCCTCTTACTTGCCAAAGGTTCTGCTCAGCACAATGAAAAGAAGTATGCTGTATTGCTATTAATTCAGAGTTTTAATAATATTAGTAATTTTTTGTTTTTGAGACAGTCTCGCTCTGTCACCCAGGTTGGAGTGCACTGGCGTGATCTCAGTTCACTGCAACCTCCGCCTCCTGGATTCAAGTTATTCTCCTGCCTCAGCCTCCCAAGTAGCTGGGATTACAGGCACACACCACCATGCCTGGCTAATTTTTGTATTTTTAGTAGAGATGGGGTTTCACCATGTTGGCCAGGCTGATCTCAAACCCCTGACCTCAGATGATCCACCCGCCGCGGCCTCCCAAAGTGCTAGATTACAGGCGTGAGCCACCACACCCAGCCAATCATTTTTTTTTTTTTTTTTTTTTTGAGACAGTGTCTCGCTTTGTCACCCAGGCTGGAGTGCAGTGGCCGGATCTCAGCTCACTGCAAGCTCCGCCTCCCGGGTTTACGCCATTCTCCTGCCTCAGCCTCCCGAGTAGCTGGGACTACAGGCGCCCGCCATCTCGCCCGGCTCGTTAATAATTTTTAATACTATGAATGATAATAGATTCTCCTTTGTATTAATGCTACCTCTGACCATAGTATAAGCAAAACTGTTTAAAATGTTCTTTAAAACAATCCTGTTTTCACAAAACTCACCTACCTCTCTCAATTTAAAAGCTAGAAAAAATCTCTCCTCCCTCTGAATTCCCACAGATTAATCTGTATCTGTCACATCCTAACACTCTATCTACAATTAAAATTATTTTTATACTGAACAAAAGTTCCTCAAAAGCAGGCTCAATTCAAGTTACCACAGAACTCTCTGCAGTTAAAAAATATCTGAAAATGAATAAATGCACTTTATAAACACCTGTTACAGAAGGGCTAATTTTAATTATAAATCAGTCTAATCAACTCATTAAATCAGGCCACCTGAAAAACCTCCACTGTCATTTTGCTAAATTAATGTTAGTTTTCCTTATGTATTGAAGCTAATAAAGTTGCATTCACTCATTCATATCCTATAATTTAGGCTTTCACTCATTGAAACATGCCTTGAAAAGTCTCAAATACTGACACTCAGGAATAACTAGGATAAGTCAGTGAGGTCAGCATTACCCAGTCTGAAAGGGATGAGCAGGGCATTCCTAGGGGAAGAATGCATTTGCCTCCTCCCTCACCCAAAAAATACCCAGGGAAATGCTCCTCCAGGAAAGACTGAGACTTACTCTCAGGCAGTGCCTGCTCCCGTCTGCTTCAATTCCTTTCATATAAGCTGAGTGGCAGCTCCTCATCATGGACGTGGCTTTCCCACTAGCTGGACCTTCCTAGGGTTGCTCATTTCTGAAACAAGAAAATTTGCCTTGGGGACCTCAAGTATTTTTTTTTTGTTTTGTTTTGTTTTGTTTTTAATAGAGATGGGGTCTCACTATGTTGCTGGAGCTGGTCTCCAAGTTCTGGGCTCAAGTGATCCTCCTGCCTCAGCCTCTCAAAGTACTGGGATAATATAGGTGTGAGCCACTGCACCCAACCCCTCAAACTTTTTCATGATGATATTCTGTGAATAATCATACATTATTTACCCATTTGAAAATCAGATTTCAGGCTGGGCGCGGCAGCTCATGCCTATAATCCCAGTACTTTGGGAGGCCGAGGCAGGCAGAACACCTGAGGTCAGGAGTTCAAGACCAGCCTGGCCAACATGGTGAAATCCCTGTCTCTACTAAAAATACAAAAAGTTAGCCAGGCGTGGTGGCGCATGCCTGTAGTCCCAGCTACTCAGGAGGCTGAGGCAGGAGAATTGCTTGAACCCGGGAGGCGGAGGTTGCAGTGAGCGGAGATGGTGCCACTGCACTTGAGCCTGGGCGAAAGAGCGAGACTTTGTCTCAAAAAAAAAAAAAAAGAAAAAGAAAGAAAATCAGATTTTATTTTGAAAAGCAGGTCCAATACTGATGGGAAATCCTTTTGTGATATGAATACCACTGCCCATAGACACCTCCAATATAACTGTTAGATCATCTATATGAGACCAACAATTCTCCCAAAGGCAGAATGTGGCGGTTGCTGTCAGGAGCTTCTTCCAAAGCACTGACATTCCTGCCCCCACAGACCCTCTGAAGAAGGTAGTTTCTTCTAATCCCTACCCAGGCAGAATTATGGGCTTGGAGTTGGTGTGCTAAGGGTAAAAAGGTGGCCAGGAATACTCAACAGGAAACACAGGCAGGCCAGGTGACAGGCCCCAGTCCCCAGTCCCTCTGGAGCCAGAACCAGCACCTCCCAGTTTGCTTTACCCTTGTAGAGAGTGTAATTTCCAGCAGGGCTAAAAATCACGAATGGCATACAGCCAGAGGGCACGGCCAGGCTGTGTAAGCAAAAACCAGAGATGGGTCAGAGAAGTTCCGGATTTAGAATTCAAGCAATGAGAAGGAAGGGAGGTGAAGAGCCTCCTACAGTAGACCTATAAAGTAGGGGCCCTCTTTGGGCAAGATCCAGGTTGCCAGTAGGAAATCTCCTACCTCCATGACCCTCCTCAATTGTTCCAGGGACTCTCAGCAGCCTGATCTTCTAGAAGGAGAGATCCAGTGACTGAGACTCAAGTGATACCAGCTTACCAGTTTTGAAAACACTCCTTCTGCCAGGCGCGGTGGCTCAAGCCTGTAATCCCAGCACTTTGGGAGGCCGAGACGGGCGGATCACGAGGTCAGGAGATGGAGACCATCCTGGCTAACACGGTGAAACCTCGTCTCTACTAAAAAATACAAAAAACTAGCCGGGCGAGGTGGCGGGCGCCTGTAGTCCCAGCTACTCGGGAGGCTGAGGCAGGAGAATGGCGTGAACCCAGGAGGCGGAGCTTGCAGTGAGATGAGATGGCGCTACTGTACTCCAGCCTGGGCGACAGAGCGAGACACCATCTCAAAAAAAAAAAAAAGAAAACACTCCTTCTTTGTGGAATTACCAACTCATACAGCAGAAAAGTCCTATGGTGCCTCCATGTCCTCCTCCCTCTCACTATAAAATCTAAGCAACATGATTTGTCCCTAAACAACCCAGCAAAACTACAGTGTGAGGTTGTGGGAAGACTGTTTCACACAGCTCAACATGCCTCAAGGAGAAAGATTCCACTAGTAATTCTCTCACTCACTTATTTACTGGACCATCCATCATTTTCTGACTGCCCACAATGCACCAAGCACTGAGGTGCAAGATGCCTTGCAGGATTCTTAGCAGACACCAGTCTAGCAATTGCAGGAGAATTTCTGTTAACACTGACCCTGTTGATTCTGAACTCCTCATAGGAGATAATTACATTTTGTATTTATGCTATCTGAATGAGTCAGTTAAATAATTTAATCCCATAAGTATGACTGCCAGTTGAAAAACTGAAGTGACTTAAGGGACTCCTGATTTTCTACTCATTAAAGCAGCTCCTCTCAGGATCTCTATCAGCTAGCGAATACACAAGTGGAGGTACCATGGAATTCCAAAAATAAACAAACCTAATGACTTCACAAATTTTTTTTCTCATTTAACTAACTCAAAAAAGCCCTTCTGTCACTGGTCTAAGTCAATATGCTTTTACTGTATTACTTTCAAAGAAATGAAGCCAGAATTCAATAAAGAAATGAGAAATGAACTTTGAGGCTGAATATCTGAGTTTGAATCCTAATTCTGCATTCTCAGATATATTCAGCCTCAAAGTTCATTCCTCATTTCTCCACTCCCTGTCTCTTAGAGATGAATTTTCCAAGGAGGGACAGACAGAGCAAAAGCTGCTGCCTGGAGCTAGGAGCAGTGAAGAGGTGGGCAGAAGAAGAGACAACTGTTACTTGAACGTGGTGGGTGGGCTGAAACGAGACAAAATTATTTTACCTTGGTGGGATTGGTGATGAAGAGCCATTGTAGGCTCTTGAACAGATAGTGGTGATAAAAGCAGTGATCAGCCCAGGTTTTATGGTGTAGCATGCAAAATGAATGAAGCAGAAAATGAGATTAGAGAAACCAGTTAGTAAGCTGTAATGGCAATACAAGTCTGAAATAATAAGGTAGCAACTAGGGTGGGCAGTAGGATTATAAAGAAATGGATCAATCTTAAGACACTTTATAGAGTAAGCGCTGATTTGACAGTCTCTCAGGTAGGGAGAACAGAGTAACAAATCACTGATAACACCAAGGTGTTTGTCTACACCAAAATTGGAAGGTTACCTATCAGTGTACATACAAACAAAAAACAAAAAAAAAGTAATAATCCAAAACACACAGGATTCTGTTACCTAAGTCACTATAATGTCACTTTGTAAAGTAATTTTTATTTTTTTCTGAGACAGGGACTCACTCTGTCACCCAAGCTGGAGTGCAGTGGCATGATCATGGCTCACTGCAGCCTCGAACTCCTAGGCTCAAGGGATCCCCCCACCTCAGCCTCCCAAAGTGCTGGGATTACAGGCATGAGCCACTGCGCCCAGCCTGAAGTAATTTTTAAATGCTGTTGTGGCTGTTTATGATTACTGCCCACTCCTACCTCTCCCCACTCTCTACTCTTTAGGTTCTAATTGAGACCACACACTCCTCTCCAGTGTTTCTCAAGGAGACTTCCAGTAGGAAGGGAAGAACCAAAATACCACCTCCCCTCCAAGCCTGTCAAGGGTGCCAAATCTAGGGGAGTCTCCACTCCCACCTACTGCTTCTACTTTAGAAGTAATTTTTTTCTCTAAATGGAAATCTCCAGCCTATAGAACACTTCCTCTTGGATGTACCTCTAGCTCTTCAAATTCAACCCCAGGAAACAAATCCATCTTCCCCTTCTAGAGGAGTGGCTCCCCTTTCCAGTTAGCCCCATTTCCATCACGACAGGTAACCTTCCAATTTTGGTGTAGACAAACACCTTGGCATTATCAGTGACTTGTTACTCTGTTCTCCTCAAACTCCTGGGCTCAAGCAATCTGCCTGCCTCAACCTCCCAAAGTGCTGAGATTACAGGAATGATGAGCCACTGCACCTAGCCTATTTCCTTTTTTTTTTTTTTTTTTTTTTTTTTTTTGAGACAGACTCTTGCTCTGTCACCCACGCTGGAGGGCAGTGGCGTGATCTCAGCTCACTGCAACCTCCGTCTCCTGCGTTCAGGCCATTCTTGTGCCTCAGTCTCCTGAGCTACTGCTGGGACTACAGGTGTGCACCACCACTCCTGGCTACTTTTGTAGAAACTTCCCAAAGTGTTGGGATTACAGGCAGAAGCCACTGCACCTGGCTGAAATAGCCTTTTCTATATGCTTTGTTAGTCACATTTGATTTCATTCTTCTATGACTGTGGTCTATTTTTTTGTGGTATTTGCTTTTTTTCCTATTAATGTGTAAAAGCTGTGTACACTAGAGATATGCTGAAAATTGTTTTTAACCAGTTTGTCATCGACTTTTAATTTTGCTTATGCTGTTACTTTTTTTAGCTATTTCATCACATATTTTCCATTATAGTTTCTGCCTTTAGTGCCATACTTTTAAAAAAATTATCTTCTAGTACATTTATTACTTTAGTTTTTATGTAAAAACTTGTAATCCATCTAGAATTAATTTTGCTACATGGTGACAGAAATTTTTTTTCTTGTCAGCCAGTTGTCCTGTATCATTTGTCCTAACACTATTCTTCCCTGCTGAAACCTAGGTCTGTTTCTGGACTTTCTAATCTATTCTGAGCTCTCCTCCTTGACAAGAATCCTTCTTCCCAGTTGGACTAGTTTTTCATTTATCCACAACAGGTTTTATGAAGGTTGCTGCTTTTATTGTTGCCTTTACCTAGAATATCCTCCTATTTTTCCTCCATAGATCCTTCAATGTAAAACCATTATGAGGGTAAGCAGTAAGTGCTATTCAAAACAAGAAATACCTTCAAAAGAGGGAAGATAATGCAAAAGTAAACATCAGAGGGTCTACAGATTATTCTTTGTGTAGCTAAAGAAATATTCATGAAGGCTGGACAGAGTGGCTCATGCTTGTATTCCCAACACTTTGGGAGGCCAAGGAAGTTGAATTGCTTGAGGCCAGTGGCCAGTTTGAGACCAGCCTGGGCAACATACCAAGACCCTGTCACTAAAAAACAAAAAAAAAAATAGCCAGGTCTGGTGGTGAGCACCTGTAAGTGCTAGTTACTCAGGGGGCTAAGGTGGGAGGATTGCCTGAGGCCAGGAGTTTGAGGTTACAATGAGCTATGATCACATCATAGCACTTCACTCCAGCCTTGGCAACAGAACAAAACCATGTCTCAAAAAAAAAAAAAAAAAAAAAAAAAAAGGCATATGAAGCTCTTTATTCCCCTTGGTGGGCTCTGGACACACAGAAGTGAACCCAGAAGTGATTTTAGGATGAAGAGTTTGAGAGAGTTAAATTGCTTGCAAAATAGAATGAGAGAAGTATTTGGAGTTCTAGTGGTAATATGCTAAGGAGAGTTTGCAGAGGAGAGAAAGATAAGATTATAAAAGACCAAGGCTGGCAGGGCGAGGTGGGTCACACCTGTAATCCCAGCACTTTGGGAAGCCGAGGTGGGCAGATCACCCAAGGCTGGGAGTTCGAGACAAGCCTGACCAACAGGGAGAAACCCTGTCTCTACCAAAAATACAAAAATTAGCCAGGCGTGGTAGTGCATGTCTGTAATCCCAGCTACTTGGGAGGCTGAGGTAGGAGCATCACTTGAACCTGGGAGGCAAAAGTTGCGGTGAGCCGAGATTGTGCCATTGCACTCCAGCCTGGGCAACAAAAGCAAAACTCCGTCTCAGAAAAAAAAAAACAAAAAAACAAAAAACACAAGGCCAACATATGTGGGTGATATGAGTAATGACAAATCCCTACTGGAGGGATGGGCAAAAGTACTCTGAGGAACAGGAATAACCAGTATTAGAATTCAAGTTGCTTACTTTGTTGCTATGTTCAATGTTCAATTCTCTTCATTATCCCAAACCTTTGATAAAAGTCTGCAACACATATAAAGGCTTTAGCTGTGAGTTCTGCATCTGTATCAATGTGGATGGAAACAATGACAGTGTACTTGATCTAGTAAACCATCCATAATCTGAACAAATTCAGTGGAAGCAAGAGCTCAAAATCAGAGCACCTGGGAATTTGAAGCAATCTGAAGAAGGAATCAGGACAATTCCTGCTGTAAGTTGAAGAATGACATTTCAAGCCAAAACTTTAAGGAGAAGGATGACTCCTGCTAGCTGATGGGTTACACTAGGATGCTGAATCCTTAGACTCTTAAACCAAATTACATGAGGTTCCATAGCGATTTACAGAAACAGCCAGCAGGGGAGGTGCCAATTACTTTGCTTGCACAAGAAACAAACTGAGGATCATACGCCCCCCGCCCACCTCTTCTCCATTCTGCATGCTCCTAAAGAGGTCTTGTGGCCCCTACTGCACCTAAGGGTGGCCTTAGTCAACTCTCAAGTTTTCTCTCAAGGTTCTAGCCCTCAGATGCTTCCTCTCCAGGACTTCCATTTTACTTAGTCTGAATCTCAGCTTAACCTTTAATTGTTCTTGAATAAGAAAAAGAACGAACCACATCCTAGACATCTTACAACTGGAGCCTATTAAATTCCCAGTGGGGGAATAGAAGACAGTGATGCTAAAGCATGTTAATAAATGACCCTAGTTGGTGATGCTTCTAAATCAAGGAAATGAGGAGGAGGAGGAGGTTTGGAATGGGGAAAAAGAATGGTTTGATGAAGAATATAATTTGGCTTGAGACATGTTGAGTTTAAGATGCTTAAGAGCTATCCAGGTTACAATGCCAATAGTGTTTGGCTATTATGAGTAAGAAACTCAGAAGAGAGAGAAATCTAGGTGGGAGATGATAGTATTAAAGTACTTGATGTATTAGTGGTAGCTGAACCAATAAATATAGATGGCATCATCTAGAGACAGTACATAGAGGGAGTAGAGACAGTTGGGCATAGTGGCACCCACCTATGTAATCTCAGCTACTCAGGGAGGCTGAGACAGGAGGATTGCTTGAGCACAGGAGTTGGAGGCTGCAGTGAACTGTGATCACACCACCACATTCTAGCCTGGGTGACAGAGCAAGACTTTGTCTCTTTATTCATTTTTAAAATTTTTATTTATTTTGAGATGGAGTCTTGCTCTGTTGCCCAGGCCGGAGTGCAGTGGCGTGATCTCAGCTCACTGCAACCTAAGACCTTCCCTAACAGCCTTCCTAAAGCTGCTAACAAGTTTTCCAGTTATAGGCCAATTAATACTTAGCAAATACCAGCTGGGCACGGTGGCTCACGCCCATAATCCCAGCACTTTGGGAGGCCGAGGCGGGTGGATCATGAGGTCAAAAGTTCAAGACCAGCCTGGCCAAGACGGTGAAACCTCGTCTCTACTAAAAGTACAAAAATTAGCTGGGCACACTGGCAGGCACCTGTAATCCCAGCTACTTGGGAGGCTGAAGCAGAAGAATCACTTGAACCCGGGAGGCGGAGGTTTCAGTGAGCCGAGATTGCGCCACTGCATTACAGCCTGAGTGACAGAGACTCCGACTCAAAAACAAAATAAAATAACGTGGCAAATACCTATAAACCAAAGAAACTACAAGCTCTACTGAAGATCTTTGAAGGCCCATTTCAAGCCCTCTTCCCACTTTCCTATAAGCGAGCTGACTCCCTGGTCTTCAATTAAAACCATGGTCTTTCAGAAGAAGTGGCAAAAATGGACAAATGCCACAGGCTAAGGCCCTAAGGGTGGGGCTTGTATATGCAGAATGCTGCTTACTGGATGTTCAAAGAACATACCTAAGGACATGGTCCATCCATATCTAATGTCACGGTCAAAGCTGAGCCTTTCCATCTAGTTTGTCTTATGATTAGCTAAGCCAACTATCTGAGTTGAGATCAGCCAACTAATAGATCTCACTCACGACAATAAAGACACATATATGAGGATGTCAAGAGGACCCAGTAATTTCTTCATCAGAAGTCTTAGAGATTTCTTTCAGGTGATCTTTCCCTAGCTGTGCTGGTTGGGAATGGCATGCAGGGGAAGTAACTGGCTTGCTCTTTGGTTACTAGCTATGTCAGCTTCAATTCCTGGTACCTGGTCACCCACCCAGTCAGATTTAAATGGCAAACCACCTGTACCACCACCCTGCCCACAGAGCATGAGCTTATCTCCATTCAAGGATTGAAAAAAATATAGTCTAGACTGCCCATAAGATATAGAAGAGAAATTTAATAGGGAAGGTAGAAAACTGATGTCATACCCATTCCATAAAAATGAGCTACTTCCCATTTGGCACTGATCCCCATGTGTAACGTCAAAATCCTGAACTAGCAGTAAGACTTGAGACTAATGCTGAGATGAATATAGTCCCAGAGTAGACAGAAGTGTACTCAGAAGTGCTCTAGAGAAATTCTGACAGAGGTCCAACCTAGGGAAGAGAGCCTCAGAGAAGCCCTCCTATCTTGTATCCAGAAGCCAGTGATGGCCATGGCCATGATGGCACCATAGCATCTACCACTTCCTGTTTCCACTGGGATGGAGAAGATGATTCAAAGTGGAAGAAAGAATGCAGAATTCTTCCTTCCTCCTCATTTCAGAGTTCCATTGTGGATGACAGCTATCTATCCTTTTGCAGACACACAGGAAATAGTGATTATTACCTTCATCTGGAATTTCAGATGAAGGTAATAGTAACATTATCTTCATCTGGAATTACTTCATTTGATGTCCATTCCTTTGGAATAAAGATTCACTCTTTCCAAAACTGTACTCCACCAAACACATATTCTGTAAGATTTTAATAAATATTCCTTCAGGAAAAAAAAAAAATGAATCTCTAGTTAAATACGTTTGAAAAATGTTACATATTCTACTTCCCTTTTGGAGTTTTACAATGCATATTAAAAGCTCTTTTTGAGGTGGAGGCAGCTGGACAGTTAACATGAAATCCAGGGCAAGAGCTCAACGAAGCTAAGAGCCTTGTTCCAGAAGGCAGCGGGACAGACTAGCATGACATCTAATTAGCCCAAAGAGTAGATGGCAAAGTTCAAGGTGGTCAACACAGGGAGATCTGTGCATGGACAGAACTCTACCTACTAAAGCCTAGATGCAAGAAAAGGCTCTAGTATCAGATAAGTGACCTGGCCAGGGGAAGGGTGGAAAGTCCCTGGTGAGGGACTGACAGCAGGGCTTTAGTCCTGGACAGGGTTAGTAAGTCCAGGCAGAGAAACAAGACAACGCTTGTATTTCTAGGTAAAAGTCAAAATAAAGGTGAGATGGCGGGAAAGTAGAAACTGATAGGCAGAGAGCTGTCATTCAGGGCACAGAACACATGCCCAGGAGTTCCTTCCTACTGGAGACACTGGTTCTAATACCCTAGTGATCAACAGATCCTGCTTTCCACTAGACCTCATGTATGAGGCTGCAGGGGTTGAGAAGAGAGGAAATGGTGTGGGAGGTTCAGAAATCTCGAGTAGTGCTGATTCCATTAAGGTAGGAGGTACAGACCTTGCCAAACTTGGGGGATAGGGAGGAGAGGCCATTCCTAGGCTGCCCACTAGGGAAATGTGTCCAAAAAAATTAGCTACAACCCAAGAGTCCTCAGTAAAGCCAAAAGTCTGGATCAAAAATAAAGTGCTCTAGACTTAGGATAGGAATACGAACAGTGAAATTGAACCTCAGGGTGGAGGCATCTATAAACCCAATTGTAAGGAGCTCAGAAAGGCACTGAGATTTGAGTTGCCTCTGTAAAATATGCCCTTAGGGGAGAAAATGCTGTGAGAATTCTAATCATAAAGGCAGTTAGAGAACACTGGTGAATGAAAGATGACGCCAGGTCAACTAGGAAGGGTCTCTGTTTGGCAGAACTCAGGCCAATAAAGTCGTATGCCTTCTTTGGGAGGCCAAGGTGGGGGTATCACCTGAGGCCAGGAGTTCAAGACCAGCCTGGCCAACAAGGTGAAACCCCATCTCTACTAAAAATACAAAAATTACCTGAGTGTGGTGGTGTGTGCCTGTAATCCCAGCTACTTGGGACGCTAAAGCAGGAGAATCACTTGAACCCAGGAGGTGGAAGTTGCAATGAGCCAAGATTGCTCTACTGCACTCCAGCCTGGGTGGCAGAGTGAGACTCTGTCTCAAAAAAAAAAAAAAAAAAAAAAAAAAAAAGTTGTATGTCTTAATCACAGGGACTATCTTCACAGCTTCTGGATCAGTTATTTTGGCTCCACAAAATTAGTGCACAAGGAGGAACTGTACCTTTGCATGGACACCTCAAGTGCTTTGTCACTGCTTCTGGCATGGCTTATTTTGCTTTCCGGTAAAGCTCTTAGCATAGCTCATTGGGAAATTGAGACCAGAAGTTGTCCGTGACCACCAGCCACGAAGGAAATGCCCTACCCTTGTTGCCACTGGTGGCCTTTTTTGCGCCACCATTTTGCATCATTTCTCGGAAGCTGTGCCTCCCCCCTTCTAAGATCTGTGACAGTCTTGTCTGAGGACATCACAGTAAACCACAGACCCAAAGGTCCAGCACTCCTAGTTACATTCTAGCTGTCAGCAGCTCTCCACACAACACTGTGCCTCCAGCCGAACACGCTGGTGGGAAATCTGTCTACTCAGCACACCCTCTTTGGGGGTCATGGGCCTCCATAACCATCACCCTCAGCTGCTTGTTTTTTCTCAGACAAAACTGCGAAGGAAACCAAGTATTTCTTTTTTTTTTTTTTTTTTAAACCAAGTATTTCTTTAGGGACCCAGCATCTCTCTTCAAGGCCTTTATCTCAAACTCATTGGTGTCTCCTTCCTGTCCCTACAACTAGGAGCACAGTGCCTTCTCCTCTCTATCCCTTCCTCAGGCTAGTTCTCAGAAATCAATCTTATAAACTCATTCACACTTCCACTTAACATGACCAAGATGTTTCACAATCAAAACCCTTCCTGGAGTCTCTTCATTTTTAACAGGGTCTCAAAGATGTAAATCAAGAAAAAGAAATTTCAATTGTGGGATTCCAAGCAATAGCCAACAGCCAGGGAAAGTTTTTGAGGGGCAGGACACATTCTTGGTGCCCTGAAATTATACCACTTGACAGACCAGCTCTTTGTATTCCATCATCTGACACCTTCAAGCCATCTCTTCTGCTAGCCCAGGGGCCAGGATCCCTGAATGTGTGCCAGCACCCACTGCTATCTGGTCTCCCTTGGAAAAGAAAAAAAGAGACACACATAATTTTTTGTTTGTTTTTTGAGACAGAGTTTCACTCTTGTTGCCCAGGCTAGAGTGCAATGACACGATCTCGGCTCATGGCAACCACTGCCTCCCGGGTTCAGGCGATTCTCCTGCCACAGCCTCCCAAGTGGCTGGGATTACAGACATGAGCCACCATGCCCAGCTAATTTTGTATTTTTAGTAGTGACAGGGTTTCTCCATGCCAGTCAGGCTCGTCTCAAAGTACCGACATCAGGTAATCGGCCCGCCTCGGCCTCCCAAAGTGCTGGGATTACAGGTGTGAGCCACCGCGCCTGGCCGAGACACCTCTTACTCACTCACTAATCATTCAATGTTAACAGTCACACAACAGGTGCCACCAGCTCCAGTACATGCAATAACACACCACACCCTCACCTCTAGCCCCATCACAGCTGACTTTGTGAGCCACATCAACAGATTTTATGTAGATGATAGGACAGAGCCACTTTAGTAGTAAACCAATTACCACTGGTGTTTTGACACGTGTGGCCTACACTGTGATGAAGAACAAAGACTTCTTGAAATCCTCACCTACAGCCAATTGGTATCTTTCCCACATATGTTGTTGCAGCATCTCTATATATAGAATCTAGTACTCTATAAACAGAATGTTCTAGCTAAACACGTACCAACAAGCAAAATCGCAAGGTAGGTAAAGACGGCATCTCATCACCCTTCTTTCTCTCACCCTTTCCTAAATCTCACCAGGGACAGAAAAGCTCTGTGAAAACAGCATGGGTTTTGGCGTTGTACAGACTTGAGGAGAAATAAATCTTAGCTCAGCCCTTTTATTAGCTGTGTGACCTTGGACAAGTTATATAACTTCTTTGACTTTCAGCTTGCTCATGTGCAAAAAATGGGAATACTTTATTGGTTTGTACTACAATTAAATTATATATGAAAGCATCTAATACATGCCTGGCTCTCAACGGACACAAGTTTGTTATCCATCTAAACTATCATGTACCTGGTATCCTCAAGCTATCAAAGCCAATGTGTGTGCCCCACACAAATCTTCCTTTTCTTTCCTAAATCCTATTGAAGCTGCCATCCCCTACAAGAGATGATCTAATCACACTGTTAAAAGGAATGCAATTCTGATGAAATGAATTCAAGTAAAACATAAACAACATTGCTGGGTTTCTACACTAACTCTGGGTTGGGGGGTATTTCTGCATTTAAAAAAGCAGCCTGGTTGGGAGGCCGAGGCAGGTGGATCAATTGAGGTCAGGAGCTCGAGACAAGCCTGGCCAACATGGTGAAACCCCATCTCTATTAAAAAACAAAAATTAGCCAGGCATGATGGCACGCACCTATAATTTCAGCTACTTGGGAGGCTGAGGTGAGAGAATCACTTAAACCCAGAGGCAGAGGTTGCAGTCAGCCAAGATCACACCACTGCACTCCAAGCTGGGCGACAGAGCGAGACTCTAAAAAAGAAGCCTGGAAATTCAAATGAGAGGCAGGATGTGCAATGGTGAGGCTCTCCTAAAGGACAAGAGACCAGTATTCACCTTTTCCACTGCAAGCACAGCCTCTTTTCACTCTCTCTGCGGAAGATGAGAAACCAATCCGAGCTACAGAACATCAGCTCAGATTGCTGAATGTCACACCTCAAATCAACAGCAGGTCCAGAATAGAACTTGGAGCCTTGGCTACCCCTCCTGCTCTAGTCAGCACATGTCACTTCCTTACCCAGGAAGTTATGGTGTTGTTTTTTTGTTTTCCCTAGGAGGTTTCCAACACTATTTTAAACTCTTTGGACTCAAGCAACAGGATTTGACTATGGTCACAGCCTTGAAACTGTGTGTGGGAGGCCTGGACCTTACTTCTAGCATCACATCTTTTTTAAATGGTCTCAACGAGGCCCAGATTAATACAAGTGGTACAATGAACTTATGTCTTGACTTGTCTCTTAGTGATCCAGGAAGGAGGATCACAGAGAAATTTCTAGGTTTTCCACATACAGGATCACAGAAGCAGATTATTCGGGCTAAAATCAGCCTAAGCATAATCATGTGACACATGTGCTATGCTGACTATAAATCACAATTCAGCATGGGAATTCTCATTATTAGGTACTCTTTGGCAGTATGTATGTTCTCCTTTGACTTTCCTGGCAAGACCCTAGTGAGCCAAGGGCACTAGCTCAGGCTAGGGTCTGAGAAGCCAAACACCCTTGGGGGAGGGAGGGTGGTGGAAAAGGCTGGCTGGCAGCTTCAGCAGGTGGTATAAAGGGGAACTGAAGGTGAAGTCTAGGGTGAGGGAAGGACTGGTCCAGGCAGGATTACTCAACAGCATGTGCTCAGGGAACTGGCAAAACAAGAACAACAACAAATATTTTAAGTTATTTTATATTTATCAAAGTGGTAACCATGGTAAAAATCAGAATTTTGCTGCATTTTCTTTACATTTTGCTAGGTTTCTTTATACTTATTTTGCATTTACACTGTTTTTAAAATACATACTGAGGGATGAAAGTATGAGGGACATCATAATTTTTCTATTGCTTAAGACTGTTAAACAAATTCTTAATCTGGCCTCTAACTTCAGGAACAAGCAAGGAAAGCCAAGAGTTTGAACTTTCCAGGTCAATATTCATTTCTTCATTCAATAAATATTTCTTGAGGGATTAGTAAGTATCAGGCCTTTGCTCAGTCCTGGGATGCAGCAGCAAACAAAAGAGATGTGGTTCCCGGAGTTCAGTTTAGTGAGAGTGGGTAAGAACAAGAACAGAATCTAAAGCCAAAAGTCTTATTGGAAAAGAGGCAAGATTCCACAGCCAGCAATGAAATGCCAATAGAAAAGCCCAGGGGCAGGCAAGAAGTTATTCAGGGAGATGAGCTGGTTCAGAAAATGGTCTCATCCCCTCACTCACTTTGACAGGGGAGACAGCCACTGTGGTAGGTTGAATTCATCAATATAAGTGCCCTCACAGCCAATGCCACCATGAAACTGCCCCTTCTCTGTTCACAGCCATGTAACTATAAGCTATGTGCAAGATCTTGAAAGCTCCAAAGAAAAACACAAGATTTGAATTGTCTACTGACAGAAATTCTAGAAGGTATACCACGCCAGAAGTGGGAAGTACAAAACCAAATGCCAGAGGCAGCTGGGGGATCCTCCCCCAACATTGTCACTACACTTCTCTGACACTGCACGAAAAGTAAAAATAAAGACACAATAGGAGAGGGAAAATAAAGGGGAGCAGGGAAGAGGGATTGAAGAAGAGATCGGGTGAGATGGTCAGGCTACAGTCAGAAGCCTCGTGAGAGGAGTTTCTGATTTACAGTATGAAGCAGGCAAGACATGAAGAAAGGCTATGGCCTGATGTGTTAGAAAAATGAGTCACAGGCCAGGTGTGGTGGCTCATGCCTGTAATCCCAGCACTTTGGGAGGCTGAGGCAGGTGGATCACAAGGTCAAGAGATCGAGACCATCGTGGCCAACACAGTGAAATGCCATCTCTACTAAAAATACAAAACTTAGGTGGGCGTGGCGGCGTGTGCCTGTAATCCCAGCTACTCAAGAGGCCAAGGCAGGAGAATTGCTTAAACCCGGGAGGCGGAGGTTGCAGTGAGCCGAGATTGCGCCACAGCACTCCAGCCTGGTGACAGAACGAGACTCTGTCTCCAAAAAAAAAAAAAGGGGGCCGAGCAGAGTCACTCACCCCTGTAATCCCAGCACTTTGGGAGGCCGAGGTGGGTGGATCACGAAGTCAGGAGATTGAGACCATCCTGGCTAACACGTTGAAACCCCATCTCCACTAAAAAAGCTGGGCATGGTGGCAGGCACCTGTAGTCCCATCGGGAGGCCGAGGCAGGAGAATGGCGTGAACCCGGGAGGCAGAGGTTGCAGTGAGCTGAGATCGCGCCACTGCACTCCAGCCTGGGCGACAGTGTGAAACTCTGTCTCAAAAAAAAAAAAGAAAAGAAAAGAAAAAAGAAAAATGAGTCATTCCAGCAGCTCAGCTCCAACACGGTCAAAACGTGATGGCCATGGTAAAGGTGGAGAGCCAACAACAGCAACAGCAGGAGGTATAGAATCTATGCACAGCCAGCACAGTAGGGGCCTACAGAGATCTCAAAGTGTTTGACTTCTCTGGGCCTCAGTTTCCTTTATCTGAAAATGAAGATAGTAAGAGTGTACTTTAATTACCTAGGACTGCCATAAAATTACCACAAACTACATGGCTTAAAACAACAGAAATTTATTCTCTCGCAGTTCAGGAAGCTACAAGTCTGAAATCCAGGTGTCAGTAGGGCCATGCTCCCTCTGAAGGCCCTAGGGAAGAATCCTTCCTTGTCTCTTCTAGTTTCTGGTGGTCGCTGGCAATCCTTGGAGGGCTGCAGCCATTCCTTAGCTAGCAGCAGCATAACTGCAATCTCTGCCTCCATCTTCATGTGGCCATCTTCCCTCTGTGTCTCTCTCTTCTTATGACAACACCAGTCACTAGACTAGGACTTTCCAGTTAAACTTCATCTCAACTTGATTATATGTGCAAGGACCGTATTTCCAAGTAAGATCACATTCATAGGTTCTGGGGCAACATGAATTTTGGGGGATACTATTCAATTCGGTACAGAGCACCAACCTCCTAAGAAGTTTATACATGTAAGGTATTATACTTAGGACCATGACTGGCACACAATATGTGTTGTGTAAAGGTTGGCTACTCTTCTTCAACATCTCTGGCAGGTAGCTGTTGCCAAAAGGGTATGTAGGTGTGTTCTGTTATGTAAGAATCACCCTCCCTCCATTTTGAGTCAGAGGCAAGAAACTGAATGAAACTAGAGTTCTGAAATAAGCAGATTAGGGCAGAGCTAGAGCACATGTTTATTACCATTCAGTACCCCTTATCAATATCCTAGCAATATTCTCAGGTTGGAGTGAAAAAATACCTGCTACAAGCACTTGTTTTTTGAACAACATAGACTTTTATCATTCCAAATGAACAATGGCCCTTCAAAGCATTCCCTTGTTAGGATCTGCCTTGGAAGAGCCTTCAGAGCCAGCCAAGAAGCTGCAGCAGAGAGACAGCAGTCTCGTAACTTACAATTCAGACTGTGAGTTCTGATCCCAAACTGTTTTACATGGTATATTCACCCCATGGTTTGGTAATGAAATGACCTTTGGCTGTATCCAAACATTAAATCCATTCTCTGAGATGGAGATTTGCTATTTCTGAGGATGTGATATTCAAAATAACAAGCCACTTTCAAATTAGGGAAGAGGAGAACAGATTAAAGGCTCCTGCTCTTACTTCTCCTTCTTTAATGAATGAATTTGGGACAGCTACCCAAACTGGAAAAAACATATAAGGCGGGACGCGGTGGCTCAGGCCTGTAATCCCAGCACTTTCGGAGGCCGAGGCAGGCAGATCACAAGGTCAGAAGTTCGAGACCAGCCTGGCCAACATAGTGAAACCCAGTCTCTACTAAAAATACAAAAGTTAGCCTGGAATGGTGGCACGTGCCTGTAGTCCCAGGTACTTGCAAGGCTGAGGCAGGAGAATCGCTTGAACCCGGGAAGCAGAGGTTGTGGTGAGCCGAGAACATGCCACTGCACTCCAGCCTGGACAACAGTGAGTGAGACGTCGTCAAAAAAAAAGAAAAGAGAAAAGAAAAAAGAAATAAAGCCAGATTCCAACCACTCTCTTCATATCAAAATAAATACCAGATGGATCAAAGATTTAAATTTAAAGATAAAAGATTTAAACACACAGAGTACTCAAAAAGAACAAGTAACTATTTTTATAATTTTGAGGTGGGGAAGCATGCTTTTTCTAAACATTGGTCTAGTAGCAGAAAAAATAATAAGGGAAGAGATTTTCTGACTACCTAAAAATGTGAAATTTGCATACAGAAAAAAAGTTGCATAAACAAAGCTGAAAGGAAATGACAAAATGGGAACAATTCTGTATTATATATGATAGTCGACATGTTAAATCTTACAAATAAAAAAAAATTATTGGAAAAAATGTGCAGGCAAGGTGCAGTGCTTCACACCTGTAACCCCCAATGCTTTGGGAGCCCAAGGCGGGAGGAGCACTTCAGTCTAAAGTTCAAGATCAGTCTGGGCTGCAAGAACCCATCTCTAAAAAAAATAAAAAATTAGCCGGGTGTGGCAGCAGGCACCTGTAGTCCCAGCTGCTCACGAGGCTGAGGTAGGAAGATCTCTTGAGCCCAGGAGTTCAAGGCTACAGTTAGCTATGATTGCACCACTGCACTCCAGCCTAGACAACAAACCAAGACCCTTCCTCTCTAAGAGAAAAAAAAAAAAAAAATTCAAAAGTCATAACTGATTTAAAGAAAAAATAGAAAGGTCCAAAATACATCTGAAAATTCAACCTTTAATATTCAAATAAATGAAAATTAAATCATACTTATTGAGTGCTATGTTTCAGTTACTATTTATTCTAAGCATTTTACTTGGATTTATTCTTCACAATAACCCTCTAAAATAAGTGCTATCATTACCTCACAATAACCCTATAAAACAGGTGCTATCATTATGCCTACTTTACCACGATGAAATTGAAGAACAGAGAAGGTAAATGACTTACCTAAGGTCACCCAGTTAGTAAATGGCTGAGTCAGAATTCATCCCCTAGCAGGCTGGCTCCAAAGTCACATTCTTAACCACTGTGGTACAAGACCATGTCTTACCTGTTAGATGAAGAAGACAAAAAATACAACACCCAATGTTATCAAAAGCATGGGAAAACTGGCAATCTCATGTGCTGCTAATATAAGTTTACATTCTTAAGGGTAGTTTGGCTCCATGAATTGACATTTAAAATATGCATACCATTTAACTCAGCAGGTGAATTTCTTGGAATTTATCCTGAAGAGATAGTGCACAAGCATGTAGAGATGTATATATCAAGTGTTTATCACAGAATGCTCACAATAATCAAAATATTGCAAATAAAAAGCCCAGTAAGTATACCAAATGTCCAACAAATTCATTCACTCAACAAATATTTATTGAGCATCAATGATGTACCAGGAACTGTTCTCAATACCAGGTATAGAGCATGGATAAAAGAAAAAAGGGCCAGGCATGGTGGTTGACGCCTGTAATCCCAGCACTTTGAGAGGCTGAGGAGGGAGGATTGCTTGAACCTAGGAGTTTGAGACCAACCTGGGCCACACAGTGAGACCCCCATCGTTAGAAAACATTTTTTAAAATAGCTGGGTGAAGCAGCACATGCCTGTAGTCCCAATTACTTGAGAGGCTGAGGTAAGAGGATCACTTAAACTCAGGAGATGGAAGTTGCAGTGAGTCGAGATCACGCCACTGCACTCTAGTGTGGGTGACAGAGCGAGACCCTGTCTCCAAAAAAAGGGGGAGAAACACTCATTCTATGATACAGAATGGGATGCTGCCTGATTCTAGCATAACAAAACAATCTTTAAAATAAAAATCCCCGTCTTCATGGAGCTTATATTCTAATGGAGGGAAGTTAGGCAATAAGCAAATAAATGAGAAGAGTATATATCAGGTGATGCTAAATGCTATAGAGAAAAATACAGAAGGGAAGAGAGATAGGGAAGAAAGGGGGATTGTTATCTTGTTAAGGGAGTCAAAGAAGACCCCACTGATAACAGATAAAACAAATGGATTAAATATTAGAGAATAATAGCAGTATGATATATCCACTCACTGAACAATAATTCAGCCCTTTATTCTGTATTTATTGACATGAAAATGTCCTCAATCAAGTGAAATCAAGTGAAAAAAGATGATAAGACAGTAACAAGGTATGACTCCACTGATATAAAATTACATGTATATATATGCTCATATTCCAACTGGGAGAGTGGACCAACATCTAACAAGATTAATACTGAGTAAGGGTCCAGGCTGAGTGCCAGGCAACAGGATAAGCAGTATGTTTGTTCACACATCCATTCACTGATCCTCCTCCCAATACTTATACTTTGCTCCAGAAATAATTTAAGAACAGCAAATCTACACCCCCCCCTCAAGTTCTTTCTCTCTCTCATCCTTTCTCTCTTCTTCCCAGAAGCCAGGCCAGTGACAGTATGAAAAACGTACATAAAAAGGATGGAAGGAAACCTCTACAGAATCTGGATGGGATTCCTCTTATTTCAACACATAGGAAACAGGTCCTGGGAAGCACAACTCCTCCCTGCACACCTGCAGGATTTGAAGCAAGGCTACCTGACTCAGATTCTCTATTTTATCCCCTACTAAACCCAAGATGCCCTGCAGGGACAGCTGGGAGCAAGCCTGGCTCATCATATGGAGGTGACAGGCCACAGGAAGCCAGAGCTCTACCCTTGGTACACAAGGCCTGTATCTTTCTATGAGCAGAAATGACAGAGTCAAACCGTTTTTGGCCCCTACCCTGTCCTCTCATCCATGCCTGTACTCACAAGCTATCCTGGCTAAGTTAATTCATGCTCAACCCCCCATATTTACCACCTTGCCCACTTACCCCAGAGATTCACAGATTTCCCCAGTAAGAGACTAAGTCCCTACCAAGAAAGCTGCCTAGAGTGACCAGACATGTTAGTTTGATTCAAACATTTCCAGTCTTGGGTGAGGGTAGCCAGGGTTCAGATCTATCTGCTCTTAGATATGTAGGAGCAGACTACACTTCTTGTTTGACCATAAAGCCACAAACAAGGAACTGGAAACTTCCCAAAGGCGAAATCCACATTGTTGTTGCCTGTATGTTTAGCCTGGGGTAGGGGGGGTACAGGCACATGAGTGGAGGCAGGGCACCCAGGGGAAGACTCAACTACTTCAAAACATTTCTCACATACTCTCTGTCACCTTTTGGACAACAACTATAAGCCAGGCTCTGTGTTAAGTGCTTTCATATACTACTGACAAAAAAAGCAAAATCACTTTTATCAAATATTCCGACTACGTGCTACTGAATTTAAGACACCAAAAGTACAGTCAGGTCCAGCTGCCCTGCCGATAGTTAAATATTCAGGCTTGATGTTAAGCAGAGGATAGAAACCTGAGATTCTCTCCTCAGGGTTATCACAGAAGTGTACATACTATCAAGTCAGATTCTTCAGGCTCCAATCTGGCTCCAGCTCTCTTACCTGTGCTTTCAGCAGGAAACATCACAAACACTCATGTACACATCTCAAGTCCCCAACACACTTGGTCTGCAAGTGGAAGAAATTTCCTGCTAGAAATGGGTACCACATGAGGTAGAAAAAACCAAAAGTAATCACACTTCTTCAGCAGAGGAACCTCTTTCTCTCTCCACTTTCATCTCTGCCAAATATGTATTTATTGAACAACTCATATTATGCTCATCACTACAGGATATAAGATGCCTCCTGCCTTCAAAAATTTACTCCATTAGGGAAAACAAAATCAACACATACGAAGCATGTTATAAAAATAAGAGGACCCGCCGGGCACAGTGGTTCATGCCTGTAATCCCAGCACTTTGGGAAGCTGAGGTGGGTGGATCACAAGGTCAGGAGTTCAAGATCAGCCTGGCCAAAATGGTGAAACCTCGCCTCTACTAAATATACAAAAATTAGCCAGGCGTGGTGGCAGGCGCCTGTAATCCCAGCTACTCGGGAGGCTGAGGCAGGAGAATCGCTTGAACCTGGGAGATGGAGGTTGCAGTGAGCTGGTATCGTGCCACTGCACTACAGCCTGGGTGACAGAGTGAGACTTCGTCTCAAAAAAATAAAAAAAATAAATAAATAAGAGGGCTCCAAGATTTCTAGTGCATGGAACAGGAAAAAAGAGATGCTGGTGGGCCGGGCGCGGTGGCTCAAGCCTGTAATCCCAGCACTTTGGGAGGCCGAGACGGGCGGATCACGAGGTCAGGAGATCGAGACCATCCTGGCTAACACAGTGAAACCCCGTCTCTACTAAAAATACAAGAAAATTAGCCGGGCGTGGTGGCAGGCGCCTGTAGTCCCAGTTACTCGGGAGGCTGAGGCAGGAGAATGGCGTAAACCCGGGAGGCGGAGCTTGCAGTGAGCCGAGATCGCGCCACTGCACTCCAGCCTGGGGCACAGAGCAAGACTCCGTCTCAAAAAAAAAAAAAAAAAAAAGAGATGCTGGTAAAACAAATGGAAAAGTATGTAAAATAAGACAAATGGTGGGATGTCCTGGTATATATAGCTATCTTCAATTTCAAATAACCACATCTCCCCTTTTTGGTTCCATTCCTAGTAGAGTGATATTTTACTTCAAGAAAAATCTCCAATACAAACATCTGAGACATAAAGTTGGGGACCATTCACAAGGCAAAAAGGAGTCTCCTCTTTGCTCTAAAGTTAACTAAGATATGATTTAACCACCCCTCAAACTATCCCTGTATCATACATACATACATACACACATATACATACAATGTTTATACCCAACTTTTCAGGATCACATTTATAAGGTGAAGCAAAGTAGTTTTAAAAAGTATTCAGGACAGGCGAGGTGGCTCACGCCTATAATTTCAGCACTTTGGGAGGCCGAGACAGGTGGATCACCTGAGGTCAGGAGTCTGAGACCAGCCTGGCCAACATGGTGAAACCCTGTCTCTATTAAAAATATGAAAATTAGCCAGGCATGGTGGCGCACGCCTGTAATTCCAGCTACTCAGGAGGCTGAGGCAGGAGAATCACTGGAACCCGGGAGGCAGAGGCTGCAGTGAGCAGAGATCGCACCACTGAACTCTGAACGCCACTGGGCAACAGAGCAAGACTCTGTCTCAAAAAAAAGAAAAAGACACGTGCACATGTGTGTTTATTGCAGCACTATTTACAATAGCAAAGACATGGAACCAACACAAATGCCCATCAATGATAGACTAGATAAAGAAAATATGGTAACACATACACCATGGAATACTATGCAGCCATAAAAAGGAATGAGATCACGTCCTTTTGCAGGGGCATGGATATAGCTGGAAGTCATCATCCTCAGCAAACTAACACAGGAACATAATACCAACCACCACATGTTCTCACTCATAAGTGGGAGCTGAACATTGGGAACACATGGACACAGAGAGGGGAATAACACACACCAGGGCTGCTGGGGGGTGGGAGGTGGGGGGTGAGGGGAGGGAACTTAGAGGACAGGTCAATAGGTGCAGCAAACCACCATGGCACACATACACCTATGTAACAAACCTGCACGTTCAACACATGTATCCAGTTTTGGTTTTTTTGTTTTTTAGAATAAAGAAAAAAAATTTTATAAAGGCAGTGTATCAGGTTGGGTGTGATAGCACATGCCTGTAATCCTGACACTTGGGAGGCCAAGACAGGAGGATTGCTTGAGGCGAGGAGTTCAAGACCAGCCTGGGCAACATAGCAAGAAGACTCTGTCTCTACAAAAAAATTTAAAATTAAAAAATAAAATATTTCAAAAGGCAATGTATTGATGAAGAATGGCTAAACTATGATGCATACATAAAATGGAATATTATTCGGCCTTAAACTGGAAAGAAATCCTATCACATGCTATAACATGGATGAACCCTAACACATGCTAAGTAAAATAAGCCCATCACACACACAAAAATACTGTATGACTCTATTTATATGAGGTAGTGAAGTATTCAAATTCATAGAAACAGAAAGTAGAATGGTGGTACCAGAGAGAAAGGAGAGGTAGGGCAAGTAGAGTTGTTGTTTAATGGGTACAGAGTTTCAGTTTTACAAGATGAAGAAGTTCTGGAGATCTGTTGCACAAAATGTGAATATACCTAAGACTACTAAAACGTAAAGACTTAAAAATGGTTAAAATGGCAAATTTTATGTTTGTTTTTTACAATTTCTCATACACTTAAAAATGGTTAAGAAGGTAAATTTTATGTGTGTGTTTTTTACCACAACTGCTTTTTTTTTTTTGAGATGGAGTCTTGCTCTGTCACATAGGCTGGAGTGCAGTGGCACGATCTCAGCTCCCTGCCACTGCAACCTTCACCTCCTGGGTTCAAGTGATTCTCCTGTCTCAGCCTCCCAAGTAGCTGGGATTATAGGTGTGCGCCACCTCACCCAGCTAATTTTTTTTGTATTTTTAGTAGCGACTGGGTTTTGCCATGTTGGGCAGGCTGGTCTTGAACTCCTGACGAGGTGATCCACCCGCCTCAGCCTCCCAAAGTGCTAGGATTACAGGTATAAGCCATCGTGCCCAGCTCACAATTACTCTTTTTAAAAAGGTAATGTTCATATGGGGAAAAAAAAAAATTCAGCAACAGAGAAGGATATTAAAAAACAAAAAGGCCAGGCATGGTGCTCATGCCTATAATCCCAGCACTTTGGGAGGCCAAGGCAGGTGGATTGCTTGAGTTCACGTGTTCTAGACCAGCCTGGGCAACATGGCAAAACCCCATAACTATTGAAAAAAAAAAAAGAAAGAAGAAAAAAGAAAACTTTCAGAAACAGTATGGGTATATAACAAGTATACAAAGTTTCTCCTCTTTTTACATACAAATGCTAACACTAGTACACTAGCCATAAAAACTATTCTGCACGTTAGTTTTCTCTTAATGACAGATCTTGGAGATTGTTCCATACCAGTGTGTTTGTGTATATCTGTGCAATCTTTCTTTTTCCTGCAACCAATCATCCATCCTTTTTTTTTTTTTTTTTTTTTTTTTGAGACAGGATCTTGCTCTGTTGCCCGGGCTGGAGTGCAATGGGATGATCTCGGCTCACTGCAACCTCCGCCTCCCAGGTTCCAGCAACTCTCTTGCTTCAGCCTCCCAAGTAGCTGGGATTACAGGCATGCACCACCACGTCCAGCTAATTACTGTATTTTTAGTAGAGATGGGGTTTCACCACGTTGGCCAGGCTGGTCTTGAACTCTTGACCTCAAGTGATTCACCGGCCTCGGCCTCCCAAAATTTTGGGATTATAGGCATGAGCCACCGCACCCAGCCAGTAAAAAGGTTTTCTTGGGTTTTTTTTGGTTTTTTTAGAGGGAGTCTTGCTCTGTGGCCAGGCTGAAGTGTAGTGGCACAATCTCGGCTCACTGCAACCTCCACCTCAAGTTCAAGCAATTCTCCTGCCTCAGCCTCCCGAGTAGCTGGGACTACAGGTGAGTGCCACCACACCCAGCTAATTTTTTGTATTTTTAGTAGAGACAGGATTTCACCATGTTGGCCAGGATGGTCTTGACCTCTTGACCTCGTGATCTGCCCGCCTCAGCCTTCAAAAGGCTGGGATTACAGGCGTGAGCCATCATGGCCGGCCAGTAAAATGTATTTTTAAAGCAAAACATATTAAGGACTTTGCAGATCAATTTCGCACAGCTTTTCCCTCAACAAATATGTTCAGGCCAGGCATGGTGGCTCATGCCTGTAATCCCAGCACTTTGAGAGGCCGAGGCGAGAGGACTGCTTGAGCCCAGTTCAAGACCAACTGGGCAACATAGATCCCACCTCTGCAAAAAAAGAAATTAGCCAGGCATGGTGGCTCAAGCCTGCAGTCCTAGCTACATGGGAGGGTGAGGTGAGAGGATCACTGCCGCTTGGGAGGTTGAGGCTGCAGTGAGTGGAGACTGCACCACTGCACTCCAGCCTGGGTGACAGTGCTAGCTAGACCCTGACTCCAAAAAAAAAAAAAAGTTCAGATTTCACTCTTTATATATCCTCCAGGAAAACTGAGTTAATGATTGATATTTTCTTTGGTTTGACTTGAGTAACATTTTCACCTCAGCTCATTTCTTTTTTTTTTTCTTCTTCTTTTGAGATGGGGTCTCGCTCTGTCGCCCAGCCTAGAGTACAGTGGCACCACCTCTGCTGTCCTGGCATCCCAAAGTGCTGGGATTACAGGTGTCAGCCAACGCACCTGGCCAAGCTTATTTCTACTAGGCTGTATGTGTTGGCTTTATCAGTACCACAAGGAATCGTGGATACGATCAAGGAAATACATGAAATACACATCATCCTTTCAATGCTATGGTCACTCTTTACACTCTGCTGTCTTTATCAATGGCTTGTCAAAAGTATTCATTTTATTGTGTTTAACTCTGAGGAAATTGAGTCTCACTCTGTCACCCAGGCTACAGTTAACCTCCACCTCTTGGGTTCAAGCAACCTTTACCTCCCAGGTTCAACCAATTCTCCTGCCTCAGCCTCCCAAGTAGCTGGGACTACAGGCACGCGGCACTGCACCCAGCTAATTTTTGTATTTTTTGTAGAGAGAGTGTTTTGCCATGTGGGCCAGGATGGTCTGGAACTCTTGGCCTCAAGTGATCGCCTGCGTCAGCCTACCAAAGTGCTGCAATTACAGGTGTTAAGTACAGGTGTAAGCCACCGTGCCCGGACTCTGCAGAAATTTTTTTTTGAGACAAAGTCTTGCTCTTGTCTCCCAGGCTGGAGTGCAATGGCATGATCTTGGCTCACTGCAATCTCCACCTCCCAGGTTCAAGTGATTCTCCTGCCTCAGCCTCCTGAGTAGCTGGGATTACAGGCGTCTGCCACCATGCCCGGCTAATTTTTGTATTTGTAGTAGAGACGGGGTTTCACCATGTTGGCCAGGCTGGTCTTGAACTCCTGACCCCAGGTGATCTGCCCGCCTCGGCCTCCCAAAATGCTGGGATTACAGGCATGAGCCACCACACCTGGCCAGAAATTTTTTTTTTAAGTTTTATTACCCAACTAATTTTTTTTTAAAGCACCTCTTTCACTTCAGTGTCTCTCAGTCTGCTGACTGGTTTTCTCTTTTTTTTATGGTAAATTGATTTTTTTTTTTTTAAATTATACTTTAAGTTCTGGGATACATGTGCAGAACATGCAGGTTTGTTGCCTAGGTATGCACACTGGTTTTCTTAGAGGGAGCATAGTGAGGCAGAAATGAGGGCTCCTTAGATACATCGGGGTTCAAATATCAGTTCTGCCATTTCCAAGTTAATTAATCTCTTAGAGTAGCCATGCCCCAACCTTTTTGGCATCAGGAACCCGTTTCATGAAAGACAATTTTTCCATGGACAAAGGGGAGGGAATGGTCTTAGGATGATTCAAGTACATTACATTTACTGTGCACTTTATTATTATGATGTTGTAATATATAATAAAATAATTATACAACTCACCATAACGTACAACCAGTGGGAGCCCTGAGCTTGTTTTCTTGCAATTAGATGAAATGGGAGACAGTGACAGATCATCAGGCATTAGATTCTCATAAGGAGCATGCAACCTAGATCCCTCACTTCCTCAGGTCACAACAGAGCTCCTGCTCCTAAGAGATTCTAACACTGCCATTGATCTGACAGGAGGCAGAGCTCCAGCAGCAATGCGAGTGATGATTGTAAAAATACAGATGAAGCTTTGCTCACTCGCCCACCACTTACCTCCTGCTGTGCAACCTGTTCCTAATGAGCCACAGACTAGGGTTGGGGACCCCTTTCTTAGAGCCTCTGGGTTGTCACCTGTAAAAGAAAGGCACTACTATCTTATCTCTTACACAGGTGAAATCACAACATACGGTTGAAAAGCCTATTAGAATGCTAGGTGTGCTGGCTCATGACTGTAATCCCAGCACTTTGGGAGGCCAAAGCAGGTAGATCACCTGCGCTCAGGAAATCGAGACCAGCCTGGCCAACATGGTAAAACCCATGTTCACTAAAAATACAAAAATTAGCCGGGTGTGGTGGCACACATCTGTAATTCCAGTTACTTGGGCGGCTAAGACATGAGAACTGCTTGAACTCGGGAGGCGAAGGTTGCAGTAAGCCAAGATCACACCACTGTGCTCCAGCCTGGGCAACAGAGTGAGACTCTATCAAAAAAAAAAAAAAAAAAAAAGCCTATTAAAGAGGAAACAGTGCTGTCTCTGTTGAACCATCACTGTCTCAGAAGTCAAAGAAATGCTTCAAGAAGTAGTAAAGGGCCGGGCGCGGTGGCTCAACCCTGTAATCCCAGCACTTTGGGAGGCCGAGACGGGCGGATCACGAGGTCAGGAGATCGAGACCATCCTGGCTAACCCGGTGAAACCCCGTCTCTACTAAAAAAATACAAAAAACTAGCCAGGCGAGGTGGCGGGCGCCTGTAGTCCCAGCTACTTAGGAGGCTGAGGCAGGAGAATGGCGTGAACCCGGGAGGCGGAGCTTGCAGTGAGCTGAGATCCGGCCACTGCACTCCAGCCTGGGCGACAGAGCGAGACTCCGTTTAAAAAAAAAAAAAAAAAAAAAAAAAAAGAAGTAGTAAAGGACAAGAAGGAATCTGCCAAGTTGACATGAGAAAGGGGGTTTCTGGAAGAGGCAACAATACATACAAAGGGCAAGAGTTGGGCAGAGCTGCCAGGCACAGTGGCTCACACCTGTAATCCCAGGACTTTGGGAGGCCGAGGCAGGTGGATCACCTGAGGTCAGGAGTTTGAGACCAGTCTGACCACCATTGTGAAACCCTGTCTCTACTAAAAAAATACAAAATTAACCAGGTGTGGCGGCACACACCTGTAATCCCAGCTACTTGGGAGGCTGAGGCAGGAAAACTGCTTGAACCTGTGAGGCGGAGGTTGCAGTGAGCCGAGATCGCTTCACTGCACTCCAGCCTGGGCAACAACAGCGAAACTCTGTCTCAGTTAAAAAAAGAGTTGTGCAGAGCCACAATCCAACAACACAGATACTAACGAAGATAAAAATGTGGATTAGTCAACAAGTAGTTATTGAGTGCCTCTACATACTAGGCACTGAAGATACACAACCAGGAACAAGCTCCCTGCCCTCACAGAGCTTCAAACCCACCAGGAGAGAAAGACAAACAGTTAAGTGGTCTTATGTAAACAAATAAGGTGCTAACAGTTTCTTCATATACAGCGCCAAAAAAACCCTTCAAGAGGAGATAATGCTTACTTGACAATTAAAGGCAAGGGACAGGCTGGGCGCGGTGGCTCACGCCTGTAATCCCAACACTTTGGGAGGCCGAGGCGGGTGAATCACTTGAGGTCAGGAGTTCAAGACCAGCCTGGCCAACATGGAGAAATTCTGTCTCTACTAAAAATACAAAAATTAGCCAGGCATGGTGGCGCATGCCTGTAGTCCCAGCTACTCGAGAAGCTGAGACAGGAGAATCGCTTCAACTCGGGAGGCGGAGGTTGTAGTGAGCTGAGATAGTACCACTACACTCCAGCCTGGGTGACAGAGATTCCGTCTCAAAAAAAAGCAAGGGATAGTTAATTGAGGCAAAATGCACAGTAAAGACTGTTCCAGGCAGAAGCTATACAGCATTGCAAAGGCTCTCAGGCCAGAAACCACTGGAGAAGGGGTCAACGAACTGTGAGCAGATGAGGGTGCCAGGAGTAGGGAAGGAGGGGCCTGGGATGACACGTGAAAAACATGCAGGGACTAGATACTGCAGGATCCAAGTAAAGAACTCAAATCTCTTCCCTGCCCCTTCAAGGGTAGAGAAGTGGCAGAGTCCTGTAAGTCAAAATATCTCTAAATATGGTCTGGAGGACTGAGGGCAGTGGCTCACACCCATAATCCCAGCACTTTGGGAGGCGGGTGGATCACCTGAGGTCAGGAGTTCAAGACCAGCCTGGTCAACATGACAACCCCCCGTGTCTACTAAAAATACAAAAAAAAAAAGAAAAAATTTAGCTGGGTGTGGTGGTGGATGCCTGCATTCCCAGCTACTCTGGAGGCTGAGGCAGGAGAATCTCTTGAACCCAGGAGGTGGAGGCTGCAGTGAGCCAAGATCACTCCATTGCACTGCAGCCTGGGTGACAAGAGCGAAACTCTGTCTCCAAAAAAAAAAAAAAAAGGAGAAAATAGATATCTTTGGCTAGGCGCAGTGGCTCATGCCTATAATCCCAGCACTTCGGGAGGCTGAGGCAGGTGGACTGCCTGAGGTCAGGAGTTTGAGACCAGCCTGGCCAACATAGTGAAACCCCGTCTGTACTGAATATACAAAAATTTAGCTGGGCATGGTGGCAGGTGCCTGTAATCCCAGCTACTCAGGAGGTTGAGGCAGGAGAATTGCTTGAACCCAGGAGGCAGAGGTTGCAGTGAGCCAAGATAGCGCCATTGCACTCCAGCCTGGGCAACAAGAGCGAAACTCCATCTCTCTCTCTATATATATATATGATCTGGAGATGATGACTAGTGTCAGAATCACCTGGGAGGCTGATCAAGCTGCAGATACCTGGTCACCACCCCAAACTTACTGAATTAAGAGTATCTAGCAGTTAATACCAGGAATCTGCATTTTAAACAAATATCCAGTGCCCCCTCCCTCACCCTCATAGGTAATTCTGATACACTAAAGCTTCAAAACCATAACTCTAGGAACAAGGATAATGAAGAAAGGCCCTTACTTGAAGCTGGCTGTCAATGTCATAATTAGAGTACTATGTAAAGCCAGAGTCAAGCTGAGCATTAAGTAATCTAGACAGAGCAGTCTGAGCTAGGTGTGAAGGCGCACACCTATATCCCAGCTACTTGGGTGGCTGAGGCAGAAGGATCATTTGAGCTCAAGTTCAATGCTGTAGTGTGCTATGATCATGCCGGTGAACAGCCACTACACTCCAGCTTGGGCAATACAGTGAGACCTTATCTCTAGAAAGAGAATCTGTATGAATTATGGAATTTGAAGGTGCCAAAGCGAGAAACAGAAAATAGAAGGCAGGACACTATAGCCATGGGACTTAAGAGAACAGAAGGAGCAAGTAAAGACAGTGAGCAGTCTCACGGAAATCACTAACAACAGTCATGATCTCCAGCTCTCTTAGGTTGGTTTTCCCAGCATGGCCCTAGGAAGGGAATGCAGGTGACTCACCTCACAGAGACTAGATGACCAGGCCATAGACTGCCCAGTCTGTGCACATAACCACTCCATCCAACCTTCAAAAGAGAACACACCCTTCCTCAGTAAGTACTCTATCTTCATGAATCCCCATCAGCCTGCAAAAGAGCTCTGAGCTACATACAAAAACATTCAGAACACCTCTAAGGGCCAGGGACTAGCGCTACCCCTCAAGACTCTCTACTTGGCACATCAGTGCCCCCAACCCTGTCAAAATTTAAGAGCCAGGTCAGAAACCTTGATGCCCACTCCTACATACCTTCAGATCCCACCATTCATGCACATCCAGCCAGTCTTCCACTACTTTTTGCTATGCCTCATGGACACAGTCCCATACTATATTCTACAGAATACTTGTTCCCCAAAATTCAGAGAGAAATTCCACAGATTCATGTTAAACAGAGTCCTGAACTCCTAAGGCTGCTGAGGCCAGCTCCTATGCCTGGTTCAGTGGGAGGAGGTAGCCTGAAGAGAGGTCACTCCCTTCAACCTATCTGAAGGAAGCTCCAGCACTACTGCAGGCTTCTGTACACGCAACTTGTTTCAAAGATAAGGGAGTTGAACCTGATATATTTAAAAGAATGGATGATAGGCTCTTGGCAGCAGAAATTGAGGTGGGGGAAAAGTTAAGGTAGGATTTCTGGGGATTTCATTTTAAAGTAAAGAGCCCATAAAATACAAAGAAAGTAATATACACTCTCACTCAAATCCTTGTATGTCAACTAACTGATCCTTTCTATAATCCAAAAGCTGGTTCCAAACTAAAGAGGTAAGAATGCTAAAAGATGATTTAAGTAATCCCCAAGATTATTTATGACCCTAATCCTGAACTGCTTGCCCTGTTCCTTCTTACACTCTACTCACTATCCAAGTGCTCCAGGTTTATGACTTAATGATTCAGCTTCCTGCTTCAGCCTTGTCTCTTCCTTCAGGCCTTTTGCTTCCTTCCTCGCTCAGAATTCTACTCCACTGTCAGTTATTCTGCCCTCAGCTACCTGAAGTTAATAATAAGCCTACCCAGATTCTCAACCTTTATCCTCAGGACACATGCTGCCTTCATGAGCAAGTCTTTTGTATCAGGCTTACCCTGGTTTCATGGATATGACCCAATCATTTTAGATGGTTCATCCAGGCAAACAAGGGAATCAACAAAGATGGACGAAATAGGAAGAATCACAATGAACCAAGGGCCAGTGTTTAAAACTCACCCTGACATCCTAAAGTATACCTTCCTAGACCTCAGGTGCTGCCCCCGATACTCTATCCCCCTCCCTAGTGCCCCACCTCAAAGGTCCTTCTAGCCACTGCTGATAAGCTTTGACCAGGAATTCATGGTGAGCACAACATAAGCTTATAGTCTAGTGAAGGACACAGACAACAAAAGAATTACAATATATATGATAATTAATGGCAAAGCATGCAGAGTTGTATGATCAAGGCTAATCAGGTGAAGTTATACCTAAGCTGTAACTTGGATGATGAACAGGAAATATCCAGGCAGTGGCAGAACATTCTAGGCAGTGCCTAGAATGGTGTGTTCTCGGCACAGTGAAGAGCACATGTAAAGGCCCTGCAGCAAGCGAGCACATCTAAAGACATGTCATGAGCTGGAGGATGGGAAGGTCAAGATAGGGGACTGATACAGATGATGTTGGAGAGGCCAAAAGGGCCTAATAAGACAACGGAAGTTGTTTTACTATTCACTTCACAAGTATTTATTGTCAATAATGTGTCAGACATTGTCCTAGATGCTAGGAATACAACAATTAAACAAACAATATCAACCAGACACAGCGGCTCACACCTGTAGTCCCAGCACTTTGAGAGGCCAAGGTGGGCGGATCATTTGAGGTCAGGAGCTCAAGACCAGCCTGGTCAACATGGTAAAACCTTGTTCCCACTAAAAATACAAAAATTAGCCAGGCATGGTGGCACACGCCTGTAATCCCAGCTACTGAGGAGGCTGAGACACGAGAATTGCTCGAACCCGGGGGGCAGAGGTTGCAGTAAGCCAAAATAGAACCACTGTACTCCAGCCTGGGCAAGAGAGCAAGACTTCATCTAAAAAAAAAAAAAAAAAAAAAAAAAAAAAGCCCAGGTGCAGTGGCTCACGCCTGTAATCTCAGCACTTTGGGAGGCTGAGACAGGCAGATCATGAGGTCAGGAGATCGAGACCATCCTGGCTAACACGGTGAAACCCCATCTCTACTAAAAGTACAAAAAATTAGCCGGGCATGGTGGCGGGCACCTGTAGTCCCAGCTGCTGGGGAGGCTGAGGTAGGAGAATGGCATGAACCCAGGAGACGGAGCTTACAGTGAGCCGAGATTGTGCCACTGCACTCCAGCCTGGGCAACGGGACTAGACTCCGTCTCAAAAAAAAAAAAACAAAAACAGACAATATCCCTGTTCTCTTCTAATTAGAAAACACTATAAACAAATATGTAAATAAACCAGAAAATTATCAGATATTGGTAAGTGCGATCACAGTATTAAAATAAGGTGACATAATAAAAGCATATGGGTAGACACTTCAGAATCATTAGATAATCAGGGGAAGACCTGTCTGAAGAGATAGCATTTAAAAGCAGGGGCAGGGTGCAGTGGCACAGAGATGAGCTGTGAGACCTCATTTCTACAAAAAAATTTTTTAAAAACTAGCCAGGCGTGGTGGCGCATGCCTTTAGTCCCAGCTACTGGTCAGGTTGAGGCAGGAAGATCCCTTGACCCCAGAAGGGTACAGGGGTACGCTGAGTTATGATCACACCACTGCACTACAGCCTGGGTTACAGAACGAGGATTCTGACTAAAAAAAAAAAAAAAAAAAAACACACACACACACACACACAAAACAGAAACGAAAGGAAGGAAGGAAAGAAAAGAAAAATCAGGTATCTCAATAAAAGGAAGTCATTAAAAGCTCAATGGAGGCTGGGTGCAGTGGCTCACACCTGTAATCTCAGAATTTTAGGAGGCTGAGGTGGGCGGATCACTTGAGGCCAGGAGTTCAAGACCAGCCTAACCAACATGGTGAAACCCCATCTCTACTAAAAATACAAAAATTAGCTGGACATGGGGGTGCACACCTGTAATCCCAGCACTTTGGGAGGCCAAGGCAGGACAATCGCTTGAAACCAGGAGGCAGAGGTTGCAGTGAGCCAAAATCACACTACTGCACCCAAGCCCAGGAGACAGAGACTCTGTCTCCAAAACACAAAGTAGTTCAATGGAAATATCACTAACATCTAACTTTTTTTTTTTTTTTTTTGGAGACAGAGTTTTGCTCTTGTTGCCCAGGCTGGAGTGCAATGGCGCAAACTCAGCTCATTGCAACCTCCACCTCCCAGGTTCAAGTGATTCTCCTACCTCAGCCTCCTGAGCAGCTGGGATTACAGGCCCCCACCACCACACCCAGCTAAATTTTGTATTTTTAGTAGAGATGAGGTTTGACCATGTTGGCCAGACTGGTCTCGAACTCCTGACCTCAGGTGATCCACCTGCCTTGGCCTCCCAAAGCACCAGGATTACAGGCGTGAGCCACCGCATCCGGCCTCACTGACATCTTTTTAAGCAGGGGAATTATCATTTAAGCAATCATTCTTACATTTTACTTTATTTTTTTTTGAGACAAGGTCTCGCTCTGTCACCAAGGTTGGAGTGCAGTGGCATCATTATAACTCACTGCAGCTTCAACCTCCCAAGCTCAGCCTCCCAAGTATCTGGGACCACAGGTGTGCACCGGCACCACACGTGGCTAATTTGTTATTTTTTGTAGAGACAGGGTCTCACTATGTTGCCTCGAACTCCTGGGCTCAAGCGATCCTCCCATCTTGGCCTCTCAAATTGCTAGGATTACAGGCATAAGCCACCACGCCTAGCCCATTCTTCCATTTTATAAAGATCACTCTGGCTATAGTGTGGAGAATGGAATGGAGGTAGGGGCGAACAAAATTAAGACTGGAGGCAGTGATAGATAACGGATTATATAAACTAAGATAATGATGATAATAACAACTAACATTCATATAGCAATTAGTAGGTGCCAATCTATTATTCTAAATATTTTACATATATTAATTCACTTAACCCTCACAAGTACTCTTTTATAAATTTAAAAACTAAGGTACAGGGTAGTAGCAATGGAGAGAAAAAGTGATTAGATTCAAGAAATATTGAGGAGGTAGGGAGGACAAGTCCTAGTGACTGGTTGTCAGATGTGGGAAGGGAAGGAAGGAATGATTAATCATTGCTATGTTTGGGGCTTTAGCTACTGCATGCTGTCTATAATGTATATGATTAGGCACTGGAGAAGGAGCAAGTGAGAAAAAGCAGGGGGCTACAAGACATCCCAGTGGAGTTGTAAGCAGTTGGATAATCTGGTCTAGAGATCTGGGCTGGAGATTTGGGAACCATCCACGTGTAGATGGTAACTGAAGCCGCCAAAGAGGTTGAGATCACCCAAAAACTGGAAATACCTTAATGTCTCAATAGAAAAATAGCCAACTAAAATACAGTATATCCATTCTATGAAATACTATCCAGCACCAAAAAGAATGAGATATGCCTTTTTGTATTAACATGGAATACTATCAAAGCATGTTATTAAATCAAAGAATACCAGAACAATACATAAAATGTTATATCACTTGTATAGAGAATTAAATAAAATACAAAATAATACTTTAAATTTTTTCTGAGTTCATACTTATGTAAGCAAACACACAGGAAAAAGTATGGCAGGTACATTCCAAACCACCAACACGTTACCTCTAGTGAATACAGAAATAACTGAAATGGGGAGATAGGAATAGTCAAAATATGCTCTACGATGTTTTGATATTTTAAAAATATAATTTATTATATTCTCTGTAAATTAAATAATTTTTCAAAAAGAATGCACAGAAGGAGCTTACAAAGGAAATCTTTTGCTTCAGATACTAAATTCTCTCTGTCCTTCCCATCTTCCACTGGCCTTGAGGTTCACGTATTCTGGCTTCTCATCTGCCTACCTCTGAAATGTTAACACCAAGCCCCCTAATTCCATACTCTATCCCAAATCCTTGACTCCAGGCAAGGCCTGGCCACCAATCCCTGAGCCTGGGCTATAGCCCTAGGAGGGGAGATCAGACACCAAAGTCTCAACACACACAGGGGAAATAGGTATAGATGCCAGCTTCAAGGACAGTGATCAAGTGGCCTTGCTGGCCAGCAGAAATTTCAAACAGAAAAAGGTATCTGAAAGTATCTGGCCATTTGGAAGCAGCTCTGGAGTGCTGACGAATGGGGCTGAGCAACAGTCACGTAAAGTCAGGGGTGAAGTAGTAAGGGGTGGGCTGAAGAAAGAGCTAGTTTCACTTGTGAAGATTCCAAGTGAAGTGCTGCAATCTTATGGAAACCAGGTTTACAGAAAGAGGAGACGGCAAGCTGCATTCTGTGAGAGTCTGGTTGGAGAACAGGGGTTTCTAGGCATATCTAGAGTAGTCAATTTCAAAGCAGCAATTCCAAAAGGCACATTAGTAAAGGTTTAGTAGATAGAGCAGCAGAACAAAGCTACAGATGTAAATAGAAAGGAGGTAAGGAAGATCTACAAATGAGGCAAGATGAAGGCAAATTAAAGCCTTTCCTTCGGCCAGGCACAGTGGCTCATGCCTGTAATCCCAATACTCTGGGAGGCCGAGGCGGGTGAATCACCTGACTGAGGTCGGGAGTTCAAGACCAGCCTGACCAAAATGGAGAAAACCCGTCTCTACTAAAAAAAAAAACAAAATTACCCAGTCGTGGTGGTGCATGCCTGTAATCCCAGCTACTGGGAGGCTGAGGCAGGAGAATCGCTTGAACCCAGGAGGTGGAGGTTGCAGTGAGTAGAGATTGTGCCATTGCACTCCAGCCTGGGCAACAAGAGCAAAACTCTTGTCTCAAAAAAAAAAAAAAAAAAAAAAAAAAGCCTTTCCTTCGTCAGTAAACCAAAGGCAGAGATGATCATGGGCAGCTTTCTGGTGATTGTACCCTTAAGTTTCAACTTTCTGTAGATGAAAGACAATGTATTTGGTCATGTTTTCCTGGTTACCCAAAAAATGACAGCCCAGACCTTACCCAACAGCTGATTCACCATCAATTAATCTATATCACAGCCTGCTGGTCCTGACACCTCACACAGTCACATACTAGATAGCTCTGGGGAAAAAAAACAACCCAAGGTGAGCTGTCAAAGTCCTCTTCATACCTGACCTCGCCCTCTGGAGTAGGTTTCATTTCAAAACTGAAAGGGACTAAAGGGCTGGGGAAATCCAAAGATCAACAGAGCCAGGAACAGGTGGTTCCCAGCAGAAGCGTCCCAGGTTGGAACTCAAAACAGAAACCAGACCACTGATAAGACATCGTTTATGATGTCTGTCTCCAAGCCTTCAAATGCCATTTATGTTTGCTGATATTTACAATAGGGCATGACCACATTTATCCAACTCCTGACTACTAAAAATCTAATTCTCCAAGTGCTCAAGCAACTTCCTGGTTTTATTACATTTTAGAGCTTTGCGGTAGCTCCAATAACTGGGACACAGGGAACGTGTGAATTCTTTAGCCCTTCAAATGGGCCACACATAATGAATTTTATCCCTTCCTCCTTCTTCATCTCCCCTCAAAGCCTTGGCAAAATTCCTGTCTCACTAAAAAGTTTCCAAGTTGTTCTTAATGGCCCTCTCAATGGAGTAATATTCAATACACAAAAGTCTAGTTCATCAAAGGAGTCAGGTTATTTGCTTGAGGTTCATCTGTAACTAGCTATATGACCTTGGACAACTCACTTCACCTTTCTGAGCTCAATTTCAATTTCCTCATCTATAAAGTAAAGAGGTTGGAAACAAAAGAAAGGGAAGCAATAAAACAACCTCGAACTGAAAAAAGACTTTAAGTTCTTAAGTCTAAAAGGCTCATCGAGTACCAACGAGGGTTATTTTTAAAAGGCTGGCCAACCTCAGCCTGGCCAACACGGCGAAACCTCATCTAAATTAAAAATACAAAAATTAGCCAGGCGTGGTGGCACGCATCTGTAATCCCAGCTACTCAGGAGGCTGAGGCAGAAGAATTGCTTGAACCTAGGAGGTAGAGGTTGCAAAGAGTCGGGATCGTGCCATTGCACTCCAGACTGGGCGACATGAACAAGACTCCATCTCAAAAAAACAAAACAAAACAAAAAGACACACAGGAAGCATACCACAGGAAACTCTAAGCATAAATAAAAATTCACAAACTTCCAGAACAAGAGAACAGATTATTACTTACAAGGAAAAAAAATCCCACTGGACTTCTCATCTGTATCACCAGAAACTCAAAACACTGGAAAGCTACTTAGACTCTGTCGAGACTAGGACCAGTATTCCAAGAATTCTAAACCTAACCACAATATCATTCATACACAAAGGTTAAAAAGAAATTGGACATTAAAAGACTTTGAAAGTACCACCCATGCCCCACTTCTAAGAAAATCACTCAAAGAAATGTCCTACTTGACTGGGAGCGGTGGCTCACGCCTATAATCCCACCACTTTAGGAGGCCAAGGCGGATGATCACGAAGTCAGTAGCTCGATACCAGCCTAACATGGCGAAATCCTCTCTCTACTAAAAAAATAAAATACAAAAATTAGCTGGGCATGGTGGCACACACCTGTAGGAGGCTGAGGCAGGAGAATCACTTGAACTCAAGAGGCGGAGGTTGCAGTGAGCCAAGATTGCACCCTTGCACACCAGCCTGGATGACAGAGTGAGACTTCGTATCAAAAAAAAAAAAAATGTCCCAGCAAATTAATATTTAACTGTAACAAAGCTAGGAAAGACAAACTATATAAAAAACATATGTTTCCCCTCTCCAACAAAAACCTTTTAATGAGTTTGGACCAGATAACTTCAAATGGCCTTTCCAAGTATAAGCAGAAACTGCCCTGTACACCACAGTCCTTGGCAGTCTGGGTTTGTGAGTTGCTCATCACCTAGTGGCCTGATGAAGTAAATGCAGTTTGTCAAGTGCCCGGATAAACTTCCAGCCATTTTGTGAGCTCTGATGGTGTATGCAGCAGGGCAGCAGCCTGACCTCCTAATGATTACAAGAGTAGGAGACTGTAAACCCTCCAAACTCATAGACAATTGTAAACTTAGGTCAACATTTATTCATTCTTCAAGGAGGAAGGGAAAGCATACCCACCTTCTAACTAAATAATCCTAAGTGAAGCACAAATTTGTCAGGCTGCATTTACAAAGTAGGGAGAGGTAGAAATTCCTTTTGTGCAGACTGATCTGAATTGAAAAAAAGTTTAGATATTAGGATAAACTGCAAATATGTCTTATACATAGGAAGACTGTCTTCAAGGGTTCACAAGTTGGCATGCGGAAAATGTATTATATTTATTCTGTATAGTTCTGGGGTACTGGTCTAAAATTAGGCCGGGCACAGTTGTTCGCGCCTGTAATCCCAGCACTTTGGGAGGCTGAGGTGGGAGGATCACCTGAGGTGAGGAGTTCAGGACCAGCCTGGCCAATGTGGTGAAATCCCGTCTCTACTAAAAATACAAAAATTAGCCAGGTGTGGTGGCACGCACCTGTAATCCCAACTACTCAGGAGGCCAAGGCAGGAGAATCACTTGAACCCAGGAGGTGGAAGCTGCAGTGAGCCAATATCATGCCACTGCACTCCAGCGTGGGCGACAGAGTGGGACTCCATCTCAAACATAAATAAAAATAAAAATTAATGAGAAATCTCGATTAGATTTCAATTCAAAATAAGAAATAATTTTCAGCAGGGTGCAGTGGCTCATGTCTGTAATCCCAGCACTTTGGGAGGCCAAGGCAGGAGGACTGATTGAGGTCAGGAGTCCAAGACCAACCCAGGCAACATAGCAAGACCCAATATCTACAGAAATTTTTCTTTTTTTTTTTTTATAAGAAAGAGTCCTGCTCTGTTGCCCAGGCTGGAGTGCAGTGGCACGATCTCGGCTCACTGCTACCTCGGCCTCCTGGGTTCAAGCAATTCTCGTGTTTCGGCCTCCCAAGTAGGTAGGATTACAGATGTGAACCACCATGCCCAACGAACTTTTTTATTTTTAGTAGAGATGGGGTTTCGCCACATTGGCCAGTCTGATCTCAGACTCCTGGACTCAAGTGATCCACCCACTTCGGCCTCCCAAAGTGCTGGGATTACAGGCATGAGCCACTGCACCTAGCCTCTACAGAAAATTTTTAGAATTAGCCTGGTATGGTGGCACACGGTAGTCCCAACTACTCAGAAGATTGAGGCAGGAGGATCACTTGAGCCCAGGAGTTCAAGGCTACAGTAAGCTATGATCACACCACTGCACTTTGGCCTGGGTGAAATAGCAAGACCCTGTCTCTTAAAAATAGAAAAAGGCCAGGTGGCCGGGCACAGTGGCTCACGCCAGTAATCCCAGCACTTTGGGAGGCAGAGGCGGGAGGATCATTTGAGGTCAGGAGTTTGAGACCAACCTAGTCAACGTGGTGAAACCCTGTCCCTACTGAAAATTTAAAAATTAGCCAGGCATGATGTCAGGTGCCTGTAATCCCAGCTACTGGGGAGGCTGAGGCAGCAGAATCACTTGAGCTCGGGAGGCAGAGGTTGCAGTGAGCCAAGATTGTACCACTGCACTCCATCCTGGGTAACAGAGCAAAATTCTGTCTCAAAAATAAAATAAAAATAAAATAAAATAAATAATTTTTGCTGGGCATGGTGGCTCATGCCTATAATCCCAGTACTTTAGGAGGTCAAGGCAGAAGGATCACTTGACCCCAGGAATTCGAGACCAGTCTGAACAATATAGTGAAACCCTGTCTCTACAAACAACTAAAAAAAAAAGAAGAAAAAAAAACAACAGCTGGGCATGGTGGCATGTGCCTGTATTCCCAGCTACTCGGGAGAAGCTGAGGGGGAGGATCACTTGCGCTACGGAAGTTGAGACTTCAGTGAGCTGTAATCCAACACTGCACTCCGGCCTGTGAGACAGAGCAAGACCCTGTCTCAAAAAAGTATTATTATATTTCTACCAATGAGAGCTTTTCAACAATAATCTCCTCAAGAAGTGATGAGCTCCCCTATTAATGGAGGTATTCAAAGAGAACTTGAAAGATCATTTGTCAGGAGAATGATAGAAAGCATTCCTGTAACTGGATGGCAGGCTGGAGACAAGGAGACTGCATTAAATTACTTCAAAGGCTCTAGCTCCAAGAGTTTTTATTCCAAATACAAACAAAACAAAACAAAAACCACTAATAAATAAGAAGTCCTCCTTATATTTAAAGATCCAACCAGGTAGTACAACTTAGTAGCTAAAAGTGCAGGTTTGATACTACTTTCTCTTGAGTAAATCTGGACAAATTACTTAACTCTACTTGCCTCTAGTTTAGAATAGGAGTACCTATTTCGTAAGATTACTGTGAAGATTAAATGATATGATAATGTTAAGTACTTAAAACAGTGTCTGACACACAAACGTGTTTAAAACTAGCAGCTTAAAAAGGAAAGAAAAAGGAAAGGTGGAAATGGGAGAAAGGCAAGGAATGAAACCTAAATGTGCGACTTGTTTTCATTATGTGTACCCAAGCCTCAACCAAAGCATTCCTGGCTGTTGCTGGCCAGAGGCTGGGTTCCCTTGGCAACCAGCCTCAAAAAAGAACCTAGATCTACCTTCTTCAGGGAGTCGGCTCATCCCTTGACCTAGAATCTGGCATCTTCCCTGCACAAGGTAGACTCTGTAAGAACTCACAGCTGGGCGCAGTGACTCACGCCTGTAATCCCAGCACTCTGGGAGGCTGAGACAGGCGGATCACGAGGTCAGGAGATCGACACCATCCTGGCTAACATGGTGAAACCCCGTCTCTACTAAAAATACAAAAAAATTAGCCGGGCGTGGTGGTGGGCACCTGTAGTCCCAGCTACTCAGAAGGCTAAGGCAGAATGGCGTGAACCCAGGAGGTGGAGCTTGCAGTGAGCCGAGATCGTGCCACTGCACTCCAGCCTGGGCGACAGAAACTCTGTCTCAAAAAAAAAAAAAAAAGAACTCGGCCAGGCGCGGTGGCTCAAGCCTGTAATCCTAGCACTTTGGGAGGCCGAGACAGGCGGATCACGAGGTCAGGAAATCAAGACCATCCTGGCTTACCCAGTGAAACCCCGTCTCTACTAAAAAATACAAAAAAACAACTAGCCGGGCGAGGTGGCGGGCGCCTGTAGTCCCAGCTGCTTGGGAAGCTGAGGCAGGAGAATGGCGTGAACCCGGGAGGTGGAGCTTGCAGTGAGCTGAGATCCGGCCACTGCACTCCAGCCTGGGCGACAGAGAGAGACTCTGTCTCAAAAAAAAAAAAAAAAAAAAGACCTTACAAATACCACTGCCCCAAACTCAAGGAGCTAAGCACGTGTTACTCTTACTTCCTATGATCAATTACAGGACATCAGAGTTCAAAGAGACCTCAGAGGCCATCTAGAGCAACCCCTTTGTTTTTGTTTTTTTTGGAGACAGAGTCTTGCTCTGTCACCCAGGCTGGAGTGCAGTGGCACAATCTCGACTCACTGAAACCTCCACCTCCTGGTTTCACGTGATTCTCCTGCCTCAGCCTCCCGAGTAGCTGGGACTACAGGCGCACGCCACCACACCTGGCCTTTTTTTTGTATTTTTAGTCGAGACAGGGTTTCACCATATTGGCCAGGCTGGTCTGAAACTTCTGGCCTCGTGATCCACCCACCTCAGCCTCCCAAAGTACTGGGATTACAGGCATGAGCCACCGCGCCTGGTCGCAACCCCTTTGTTTAATAAATGAGCACCATAAAACTAAAAAAAGTGAAATCCTAAATATGGCAAGTTGGTGGCAGAGCCAAGACAAGATCACAGTCCTCGTTATTCCTAGTCCAGTGGTCAAAATCTTCCCATTTTTCATATGAGAAAAACAGAACTGGCCCTACTACTCTTAAACCACACAGTCCACACTACCTACTTAACAGAGGTAAGAAAAGACTACAGGCAGTAGAGTGCAGAGGTTAGAGCATGAACTCGGGGCTGGACGCAGTGCCTCATGCCTGTAATCCTAGCACTTTGGGAGGCCGAGGGGGGCGGATCACGAGGTCAAGAGATCGAGCATCCTGGTCAACATGGTGAAGCCCCATCTCTACTATAAAATACAAAAACTAGTTGGGCATGCTGGCACATGCCTGTAGTCCCAGCTACACAGGAGGCTGAGGCAGGACAATCGCTTGAACCCAGGAGATGGAGGTGGTTGCGGTGAGTCAAGATTGCACCACTGCACTCCAGCCTGGCCACAGAGCAAGACTCCATCTCAACAAAAAAACGCAAGCATGAACTCAGGTCGGACTGCCTTATTTAAATCCCTGCTCTACTACTTATTAACTGCGCAACTTGAAGCAAGTTTTCTAACCTCTCTTCAACTCTATAAAACAGGGATAAGAGTCACCATGAGGTTATTTTTAAGGATTAAATGAGATAATTCATGTAGAGTACATAGCATGTAGAAAATTCTCAATGTGTGGCCGGGCACAGTGGCTCAATGCCTGTAATCCCAGCACTTTGGGAGTCTGAGGCAGGCGGATCACCTAAGGCTGCGAGTTCAAGACCGGCCTGAGGCACATCGAGAAACCTCATCTCTAGTAAAAACACAAAATTAGCCAGGCATGGTGTCACATGCCTGTAATCTCAGCTACTTGGGATGCTGAGGCAGGAGAACTGCCTGAACCTGGGAGGCGGAGGTTGCGGTGAGCCAGTATCACGCCGTTGCACTCCAGCCTGGGCAACAAGAGCGAAACTCCATCTCAAAGGAAAAAAAAAAAAAAGAGAGAATTCTCAATGTGTACGCTGTTCTACTACTCATCATTACCAGTCATGTGAGAAAATAAACAAGCATAATAGCAAGAGAGGCTGGACAAGCTCTTACTTCTGGTCCAAAAAGCACTGAGATACAGGTGTTCGTTAAGCTCCATTTCCTGGCCCAGAAAACACCCAAACCCTCAGCAGGAGAATATAACTAACCTATCATTCATGTCTTTGGATCTAGGGAAGAATCAATTCAGAGAATAATCAAGGCACATGCTACACTGATAAGATTCTTAAGATCACAATGCAGGTTAGGTAAGTCAGAACTCAAGCCTGACCTTTACCCCTACACTCAAGTTTGACAAGATGCAGTTTTTGCCCAGTCTTCCTCTCAACCTACGAAGGTGATGCAGCGTAATGGTTAATAGCAAAAGCTCTGGAATTTGACTGCCTGGGTGCAAACTAGTTCCATCATTTATATGCTGTGTGACCTAGGCAAATTACTTTATTTACCTTATTTCTCTAAGCCTTTGTTCATCCATCTTTTAAATGAGAATAACAACTATTTTAATTTTTATGGTAACAGCTGACATTTGGTAATCACTTTCTATGTGCCAAGCATTATGCTAAGCACTTTACAGAGTTTATGTCATTTAACTGTCACCACCATCTTAGGAGGTAGGTATTATCATTATCCTCACTGTACAGATACAGATGCTCCCTGACTTATGATGAGTTACATCCCGAACACCGTAAGTCAAAAACACAATTAATATACTTAGCCTACCAAACATCATAGCTTAGCCAAGTCTATCTTAAATATGCTCAGAATACTTACATTCATTAGCCTCTAGCTCGGCAAAATCATCTAATACAGTACCTATTATAAACCTCAATATCTCATGTAATTTATTAAAAACAGTACAGTGTGCAGTATTGGTTGCCTTCATGATTGCATGGCTGACTGGGAGCTGCAGCTTGTTGCTGCAGCCCAGCATCATGAGAATATATCATACCATGTGACACTAGGCCAGGAAGAGATCAAAATTCAGAATTTCAAGTGCAGTTTCTAACTAATGTATATGGCTTTTGCACCATCGTAAAGTTGAAAATTGTAAGTCGAACCACTGTAAGTCAGGGACTACCTGTACAAATGAGGCATAGTTTTCTTGTTCAAGGCCACACAATCAGTTACTGGCAAAACTTAGGTGTCAAAGCAAGAGGTCTGACTCCAAAGTCTATGCTCCTTACTCCTACACTACACTGGCTCTACTTCTCATAGTACAACAATCATATGGTTGTTAGAATATGGCAACCAACATAAAGTGCTTAGCACAGTGCCTGGTTCATCAAAAATGGCCATTACTATTATTTTTTATCATCATTATCAATCCCTTTAAGCCTCTCCCAAAGATTACTACCTCCTAAGTTCCAATTTCATCTAAAAGGAAAGGGTTGTTTTCTTACCTAGCTACCACCTCACTGAGTAGCTGGGAGTGGGGCTGTAGTCTTTTTGTTTCATTTCCCTCATGTAATACCGGATAAGTAACTGGATGGAGAAAAAGGGAAATATTTATTAGAAACATGTTACTCTATAAAAAGCAATATTCTAAAGTCTTTGTTTTTAAAAATAAAACCTTTATTACTCTCATTGGAAAAAAAAAAAAGCATACACTTACTATAAAACTTTTTTTTTTTTTCAAAATAAAGCAGAGATAAATAGTATTTACTTTAAAAAGAAACTGTCGGCTGGGCACAGTGGCTCACGCTTGTAATCCCAGCACTTGCGGAGGCCGAAGAGGGCAGATCACCCAAGGTCAGCAGTTTGAGACCAGCCTGGCCAACGTGATGAAACCCCGTCTCTACTACTAAAAATACAAAATATTAGCTGGGCATGGTGGTGTCCACCTGTTGTCCCAGCTACACAGGAGGCTGAGGCAGGAGACTCACTTGAAGCCAGGAGGCAGAGGTTGCAGTGAGCTGAGACGACGCCACTGCACTCCAGCCTGGGAAACAAGAGTGAAACTCTGTCTCAAAAAACAAAAAATAAAAATTAAATAAATTAGCCGGGCGCGGTGGCTCATGCCTGTAATCTCAGCACTTTTGGAGGCCAAGGTAGGCGGATCACGAGGTCAGGAGTTTGAGACCAGCCTGACCACCACAGTGAAACCCCGTCTCTACCAAAAATACAAAAATTAGCCAGGCGTGGTGGCACATGCCTGTAATCCCAGCTACTCAGGAGGCTGAGGCAGGAGAATCACTTGAACCTGGAAGGTGGAAGTGGCAGTGAACCGAGATCGCGCCACTGCACTCCCGCCTGGGGGACAGAACGAGACTCTGTCTCAAAAAACAAAAAATTAAATAAATGTATTCATTCAGCTCCTATGTCAAAGGCACTGTTCTAGGAGTGGGGCTATAGCAATGAGCAAAACAAAGCCCTAACCATCATGAAATTTACATTCTAGTGGGTGGTGACATGTAATAAACTATGGTAGAGAGTCCCTAGAACACAATGCCTGGCACACAGCAGACTGCACTCAATAAGTACTTGCTAAATAATGAACAATGAATGAATGAACAGTATGTCAAACAGCAAGCACTATGCAGAAAAGTAAAACAGGGAAGGGGAGCAGAGAAAGCAGAACGCAGAGAGATAGCTTTTATTTTAAATAAGGCAGTTAAGGTATATTTCACTGATTATATGACAGTTGAGAAGAAACCTGAAGGAGATAAGGGAGAAGGCCATACTGACATCTGGAAAAATGATGTTCCTGGCAGAGAAAACAACTACAAACGCCCCAAGGCATGGCATGCTGGAGCAACTGCAAAGGAGACCAGTGTGGCTATAGCACAAGGGGAAGTGGTATGAAGTCAGAGCACTGGGAGACGGTATTGTGGATCCTATATGGTCTTGTAGACCATGATAGGGACACTACCTTTTAATCCAGGTGGGATTTTAATCTGGGCACCCAGGTGACAGTTTTCAGCAAAGCAGTGACTTGATCTAATACATACTTAAAAGAATTATTCTGGTCACTGTTAAAATTAGATTTAGGGGGCAAAGAGCAAAAGGAGGAAGATCATTTAGAAAGCTATTCCAGTGGTAGCAGGGCAGGTGGTAGGAAGTGTTTAAATACTGGATATATTTTAAGGTGAAGCTGACAGGACCTGCTGGTGAAATGGATGAGGAAAATGAAAAAACAAGAGTTAAGGGAGACTCTCTATATATTCAATACACAGATGAATAGCAACTCTGAGATGGGGAGGACCTTCCAGAAATGCAGATTTGAGAGGAGATGTTCTGAAGTTTTTAAATAAGTTCAATAGACTATTAGACACCCAAGTGGAGATATCCAGTGAATAGTTGGATATAAGTCTTGAGTTCAGGGAAAGACATTCAAGTTAATAATGTAAACTCACGAATTGTCACAGAATAACGGCATTTAAAGTCTTAATCGAGTCCAGCCTGAGCAACATAGTGAGACCCTCTCTCTACAAAAAAATAATAAATTAGCCAGGCATGGTGATAGGTACCTGTAGTACTAGCGACTGAGGAGGGGTGGGAGGATTTCTTGAGACCAGGAATCAAAGGCTACAGTCAACTATGATCATACCACTGCACTCCAGCCTGGGCAACAGAGTTAGAATCTGTCTCTAAAAAATAAAGTCGGCCAGGCGCGGTGGCTCAAGCCTGTAATCCCAGCACTTTGGGAGGCCGAGACGGGTGGATCACGAGGTCAGGAGATCGAGACCATCCTGGCTAACACGGTGAAACCCCGTCTCTACTAAAAAATACAAAAAACTAGCCGGGCGACGTGGCGGGTGCCTGTAGTCCCAGCTACACGAGAGGCTGAGGCAGGAGAATGGCGTGAACCCGAGAGAAGGAGCTTGCAGTGAGCTGAGATCCGGCCACTGCACTCCAGCCTGGGTGACAGAGCAAGACTCCGTCTCTAAAAAAAATAAATAAATAAAATAAAGTCTTGAAAGAGAGAACCTAGGAAAAGAGTGTAGACAGAGAAGGGATCCAAGGATTGCTCTGAGTACTCCATAAATGGAGGCTGAGGAGATGAAGAATAAGAAAAAAAAAAGTTGAGGAGGAGGAACCAGTGAGGCAGGAACAGTAACAAGGGAGTGACATCCTGGAAGACAAGTGAAGCTAGGGCACAACAGACTGTCAAATGCTACTGAGACATCAAGAATAAAAATGGGTGAGAAATGACCACTAACTCTACATACATTTTCTAAGCTTGTTCTTTCCTATTCCACACATAACACTTTTCTTCTCCTTCAATCCACATAAAAATCCCAGCACTATCCAAAGAACACACAGAAGGTTTCTATTTAATTCAGCTATATCCGTGTCTCAGAAATACAAAAAGCAGAAATCAATGCTCTTAATCGGGACACAACAAATATTACACAGTGAATAATGTTGAACAAATGCTTTGTCTGGTTGAAGTAACTCCCTGAGACAAAATCCCTAAGTCTTGCTTGTGCTTAGTAAGTGGGATCAGAGAAACAAGTTATTTAAATGTATTTTTTTTTGTTGTTCTGCAGAAAGTAGCAATCATTCTTGAACTCCTTTCTCTCCTCCCTAACTCAAACCTTCTAACCAGCTTAACAAAGACCCTAAATTTCCACACATACCCCTCCTCAAAAACAAAGCAAAACACAGTAAGATTCAAACGTTACATGAGAAAGAAGTAGTAGACTGTGCACTGTGCCCTGCCCTTTTTTTTTTTTTTTTTTTTTTTTTGAGACAGAGTTTCACTCTTTTGCCTAGGCTGGAGTGCAATAGCACGATCAACCTCTGCCTTCTGGGTTCAAGGATTGTTCTGCCTCAGACCCCTAAGTAGCTCGGATTACAGGCATGGGCCACCACACCCAGATAATCTTTGTATTTTTAGTAGAGACGGGGTTTCACCATGTTGGCCAGGCTGATCTTGAACTCCTGACCTCAGGTGATCTGCCCACTTTGGCCTCCCAAAGTGCTGGGATTACAGGTGTGAGCCACAGTGCTCGGCCTACCCCTTCTTTCTTTTATGGGACAGAGAGTTATCCATCATTTGCTAACTCAAAGGTTAGATTTAATTTACATTTTCTCCTTAGAAGCTCTAGATAGATGGCCGGGCATGGTGGCTCACACCTGTAATCTCAGCACTTTGGGAGGCCCAGGCGGGCGGATCACGAGGTCAGATCGAGACCATCCTAGCTAACACGGTGAAACCTTGTCTCTACTAAAAATACAAAACATTAGCCGGGCGTGGTGGTGGACGCCTATAGTCCCAGCTACTCAGGAGGCTGACGCAGGAGAATGGCATGAGCCCAGGAGGCGGAGCTGGCAGTGAGCTGAGATCTTGCCACTGCACTCCAACCTGGGTGACAGAGCAAGACACTGTCTCAGGAAAAAAAAAAAAAGAATCTGTAGACCTTAAGTATAATTTCTGATGTCTTCACCTTAAAAGAGAATTATTGCTATAAAATAAGGCCTTTAACTTTCTGTGCTCTAGCAAGTATAGTCAAATCTCAATAATCTACACTACTGAAGTAACAAAATAATAATCACCAAAAACTGGATAATGTAAACATCCTTCATTCATATCTTCCTGAAGGACTACAACTTCTGAATGGACTGTGCTCTCTTTGACTTCAGGCCTTTGTTTCCTCTGCCTGGAATACCCTTCCCTGTCCTCCACCTTGCAGTCTGCTAGTTTGAAACTCCTTGCCTCAACCTGCCCAGTAGCTGGGATAATTATTTTGGTAGAGACAGGGTCTCCCTACGTTGCCCAGGCTGGTCTTGAATTCACAGGCTCAAACAATCCTCCTGCCTCAGCTGCCCAAAGTGGAGGGATTACACGTGTGAGCCACCACACCCAGCTATACCAACCCCAACACACTTCTTACATTTCTCAGAGAACCAAGAAGTGATCTTCTAACAGCAGTGCAGGGTCACCAGCACATGAGGTCAAACTGTTATTATCTACAAAATGGGTAAGACATATTGCTTGGAAGTGCCTGTTTCTGGCTTCTGGCTGGAGGCTACACTTCCCAGCCTGGCATTTATTTATGAGAAATAAAGCACTCCTTTCCATATAAAAAAATTTTCGCCAGGCACGGTGGCTCCAGCCTGTAATCCCAGCACTTTGGGAGGCCGAGACGGGCGGATCACAAGGTCAGGAGATCAAGACCATCCTGGCTAACACAGTGAAACCCCATCTCTACTAAAAAATACAAAAAACTAGCCAGGCGAGATGGCGGGTGCCTGTAGTCCCAGCTACTCGGGAGGCTGAGGCAGGAGAATGGTGTAAACCCAGGAGGCGGAGCTTGCAGTGAGCTGAGATCCGGCCACTGCAGTCCAGCCTGGGAGACAGAGCGAGACTCCGTCTCAAAAAAAAAAAGAAAAAAAAAATTTTCCATCCTGGCTAACACGGTGAAACCCCATCTCTATTAAAAATACAAAAATTAGCCAGGCGTGGTGGCACACGCCTGTAGTCCCACTACTTGGGAGGCTGAGGCAGGAGAATCACTTGAACCCGGGAAGCAGAGGCTGCAGTGAGCCGAGATTGCGCCACTGCACTCCATCCTGGCGACAGAGCGAGACTCTGCCTTTAAAAAAAAAAAAAAGAGGCCAGGCATGGTGGCTCGCGCCTGTAATCCCAGCACTTCGGGAGGCTTAGGCAGGCAGATCATGATGTCACAAGATCGAGACCATCCTGGCTAACACGGTGAAACCCTGTCTCTACTAAAACTTCAAAAACTTAGCCAGGCACGGTGGTGGGCGCCTGTAGTCCCAGCTACTCGGAAGGCTGAGGCAGGAGAATGGCGTGAACCCGGGAGGCGGAGCTTGCAGTGAGCTGAGATCGTGACACTGCATTCCAGCCTGGGTGACAGAGCAAGACTCCATCTCAAAAAAAAAAAAAATTTTTTTTATGATGATGTATTTTTAGCTGTAGTAACCTAGAAAGTAACAGAGAAAAGGCTTTCTCAATTTACTCTTATTTTCTTTTTTCAGATAGGGTCTCACTCTGTTGTTCGGACTGGAGTGCAGCTACATGATCATGGCTCACTGCAGCCTCTGACTCGTAAGCTCAAGTGATTCTCCCACCTCAGCCTTGCAAAGTAGCTGGGACTACAGATGCACGCAACCACACCCAGTTAATTTTTTTATTTTTTTGTAGAGACAGGGTCTCACCATGTTGCCCAGGCTGGTCTCCAACACCTGGACTCAAGTGATCGTCCTGCCTCAGCCTCCCAAAATGCTGGGATGACAGGTGTGAACCACCGTGTCCAGACGACTACTACTACTTAATTAAAAAAAAAAAAATAGAAAATCTTAAGGGAGAGAGAAAAGGAAACCACTTTTAAAAAAAAAAAAAAAAAGGCTACATGTTAGTAGGGCTAATTTTTTTTTTTTTTTTTGAGACGGAGCTTCCCTCTGTCTCCCAGGCTGGAGTGCAGTGGCCAGATCTCAGCTCACTGCAAGCTCCGCCTCCCGGGTTCACGCCATTCTCCTGCCTTAGTCGCCCAAGTAGCTGGGACTACAGGTGCCCGCCACCTCACCGGCTAGTTTTTTGTATTTTTTAGTAGAGACGGGGTTTCACCGGGTTAGCCAGGATGATCTCGATCTCCTGACCTTGTGATCCGCCCATCTCGGCCTCCCAAAGTGCTGGGATTACAGGCTTGAGTCAACGCGCCCGGCCTTTTTTTTTTTTTTTTTGAGACAGTGTCTCACTCTTTCGCCCAGGCTAGAGTACAGTGGCACCATCTCAGCTCACTGCAACCTCTACCTCCCAGGTTCACATTCACATGCCTCAGCCTCCCAAATAGTTGGGATTACAGGCACATACCACCACACCCAGCTAATTTTTTTTTTTTTGTATCTTTTTTTTTTTGAGACAGAGTCTCACTCTGTCACCCAGGCTGGGGTGCAGTGGCCAGATGTTAGCTCACTGCAAGCTCCGCCTCCTGGGTTTATGCCATTCTCCTGCCTCAGCCTCCCGAGTAGCTGGGACTACAGGCACCCACCACCACGCCCGGCTAGTTTTTTGTATTTTTTAGCAGAGACGGAGTATCACCGTGTTAGCCGGGATGGTCTCGATCTCGTGACCTCGTGATCCGCCCGTCTCGGCCTCCCAAAGTGCTGGGATTACAGGCTTGAGCCACCGCGCCCGGCCTTTTTCTGTATTTTTAGTAGAGACACGGTTTTGCCATGTTAGCCAGGCTGGTCTTGAACTCCTGACCTCAGGTGGTCTATCTGCCTCACCACCTCATCCACAGCACTTAGCCAGTACGGACCAGTACGGCGACTTTAAATAGCTATAGGCCAGGCATGGTGACTCACACAGGAAATCCTAGGACTTTGGGAGGCTGAGGTAGAAGTATCACTTGAGCTCATGAATTCAAAGCCAACCTGAGCAACATAGCAAGACCTCATCTCTACTAAAAATAAAAATTAAAAAATTAAGTCAGGCATGGTGGCTCATACCTGTAATCCCAAAACTTTGGGAGGCCGAGGTGGGTGGATCACCTGAGGTCAGGAGTTCGAGGCCAGCCTGACCAACAAGGAGAAACCCCGTATCTACTAAAAATACAAAATCAGCCGGGCAGTACATGCCTGTAATCCCAGCTACTCAAGAGGCTGACACAGGAGAATCGCTTGAACCTGGGAGGCAGAGATTGCAGTGAGCCAGGATCGTGCCACTGCACTCCAGCCTGGGCAACAAGAGCGAAACTCCGTCTCAAAAATAAATAAATACATAAATTAATGTAATTTAATTTAATTTAAAAATTAGCCGGCATGCTGGGTACACACCTGTAGTCCCAGTTACTGAGAGGTAGAGGTGGGAGGACTGCTTCAGCCCGGGGGACAGAGGTGGAAGTGAGCTATGATGGAGCCACTGCACTCCAGCCTGGGTGACAGAGCGAGACCTTGTCTCAAAAAATAAATAAAAATTAAAAATAAAAAAATTAAATAACCATAGTATGCTTGCTGAACCTAGTAGGTTAGAGAAAATAAATGTGGTCCCTGCTCCCAAAGAACTTAAGAGTCTTATTGAGGAATCTTTCCCACCCCTTCCAAACTCATAAATGTAAACATCAGAGAAAACAGGGAAGAGATTTTCTAAAACAAGAGTTAGGAACTTAAGGTAAATGCATTGGCTCTTTGGGGACAGAAAAATAATAACTGGCTGGAAAGCCTTTTGAGTTTAAGGTAAAGCTATCCTACACATCAAAGTCCATATGACAAGCATCAGAAGCCATGGAAAGGTATAATCCATAACTAGGAGTCAAGAGGTTCAGCTCAGGTTCTAACAGGCTGTGTAACCTTGGGCAAGTCACTTCACTCCTCTAATCCCAAAATGGCTCTTCTGTAAAATGGGCATAATAAGACCCTACTGGCAAAGTTGTCTGTGATGATTAAACGAGTAACACGAAATCACTTTGAAAGGTTTTACGTGACATACCAACTTAACATTAAGAGGAAGCAACAATCATTCCTCTGAATGTAGCATAAATCCTGTGGTTCAACTTCCAAAGTCTAAACCTGACTCACCTTCTTAGCCTTGTTAAACCCCTCAACCAACCTGTGGTCACTGAGTGAGAGGAGACGAGTCATGTGTGAGGCTCCAGGGGTGGGGCAGTGACTACTCAGTCAGTTGCTCCACATCTCAGTGGCTTCATCTATAAAATGGGTGGAGTATAATTCACGCAGGTATCCACAGATAATGCAGGTCTGAGGAACAGAGTGCAGATTTTACCAAAAGTGCAGAAAATATTTACATAAACCTCCTGCCCCCCAAGGATAAAAAACCAAGGTCATCAAATATCATCATTCCCTGGACATAAGTAGAAAGACCCTTAGAGATCATTTAATCTCTTGCTTTATAAAGGGGAGAACTGAAACCCTGACACATGAGTTATAGAAGTCTCGAGCTAGTCAGGGGCAGAGCTAGGACTAGGGCCCAGAGCCACAGATTCCAAGGTACAGTGACCTCTTTGCCAGATCACAGCATCACCCAAGGTTCCTATATGACATGTTATCAACCCCAAGACACATTACAATTTAACCAACGGCCAAACGTAGGCTACCGAAGGGAGAAACTGTTAAGACTCTGGGGGAAGGAGGGAGGCTAACAGCTGGGGAAGTTGGGAAAGGGAAAGCTTCTCTGAGGAGGTGCATTAAGTCCCAGGAGTACATAACAGGAAATTATGGAAATATTTCAGTAGGCAGACTTGGGAAGAAAGACCTGATGGATAAAATTTTCTCTAGAGAAGAGAAATAAGTTAGATTTATAAGACCAGAAGGCTTTGGTTGAACATTCCTTGATTATATGCAATTTAGTCCTTTTGTTGTAACCTGAGTTTCCAACACTTGGTAATATTTTTAATTCCCTTATCTATTGTCTCCCTATGAGACAGGACCTTCTGCAGAGACCACATCCAGTTTAGTGGTTAAGTATGGAGTCTCTGGACTCAGATTGCCTAAATTCAAATCCTTGCTTTACCACTTAATAGCTATGTGACCTTGGATAAATTCCTTCACCAATCTGTACCTCTGTACCACCCATTTCAGGAGGTTTTGTGAGGATTAAATGTGTATAAGCGATCACAACTTACTAATGGGTTTTTAATCACTTTATAACGTGTCCTTTTTATATATAAAGAATAGAAATTACCCAAGTATACTACGTGTAGCAACAAGTACTGTTTTGCAAAGATTTTGTTACACATGTGTGCATACATGTCTTAAGTCAAAATGTAAAATTCGTTTCTTACAGTGTTTTTTTTAAAAATGTGAACCACTGAAGACATAAAATAAGGCTTAGAATAATGCCTAGCATACAGTAAGCACCTAGTGCTATAACTGTCATCGTTGCTGTTATGTACCTATTAAATGTGTTTGTAGAGTTATATAAGCCTACATGAAACCACTTTGGAAAATATATCTGATAGTAACGCAAGTTAAAAGCAAAGCCTTTCTCTTTGCCTCTCATATCCGCACAATCAGAGCCCTGCTCAGGCACCCGTTTGTTGCTTGGCCCACTAGCTACGTGTTGCACTCAACTGAAGGGTCCATAGACTGACCTAACACTCTGTCATGCTCTGTCAATCTCTGCAGAGAAACGGAGGCTTCGTGCCAGAGTGAATTTATTTTTACCTGGTTGGTGTGCTGGGGTGGGGAAGGCAAGAGTCAAGCCCATGGGGAGCTGAGGGAAGCAAGTGAGTCATACAGAAAACTGTTTGCTCCCCCAGAGCCAGGTAGACTCAAACGTGCCACAGACAAGGCCAGACCGACAGATACCTGAGCCTCTGGGCGGGCTGAATCATTTCCCCCTCCCTATCCTCACCAGACACTGCATAAGACACCATTTCAGCCCGCCTGCCTGTTACAGGTGTAGCTCTTATCAGGAAAAGCTGGGAGCCGCCAAACAGACACAAAAGGGGGCTAACTACACAACAAAGGTTACCTCAAGGGCTCATTTAAATGACAAGCTCACCTAAACGTTTAAAATAGCATTTAAATTCCAAAACCCTGATTTATAGAAAAATCTGGAAAATGTGCTCACCAGTAAGGAAATCTGGAGGTCCATCCCCGACATTGTGTGACCTTGAATTAGGCACTTCATCTTTATGTTTTAAAGTGTCTTCCTCTGTTCAAAAAAGAAAGAAAGAGATAAGAACACCTACCTCAGAGGATCACGGTAAAAATTAAAGATAGAATACGGTGAAATGCCTTGCATCGGATGTGCTGGCACTGGCCAATACACAATAAACGCCTGTCCCTTCTAAACTAAGAGTGAACACCGAATTGTGGTAAACTATTAGTAAGATTCACCGGCCAACCGGTCTATGAAAAAGTCAGAGGCATTCTGGTCTCTTCGTATTTCTCGTTCGCTCCAGCACAACCGCCCATGCTAGGAAGTCTAGAAAAGCAGTAATTTATCTCATTCTTTAAATTAAGCAGAGGTTTCTAAATGCTTTGGTACTGTGGGGACCCAAAATATCCCTTGATACTGCCCCCTATTATTCATCGTTAAGCTTTAAAAAGGCGAGAGATTAAATATCGTGCCTACATTTTACAGTTATTCGCGTTCCCGTTTCAAATTAAAGGGAGGGAAACGCGTTAAAATTAGGCTTCCGAACTTCAGACCAGCCTATGGGGTTTTCTAGGTCATAAAACTCGCGGAGCAGGAAAGGCCCCGGGGAGGAAGGGGGCTACATTCTAGAGCTTTCGGGCCGACCCCAATTTCTCGTTGGCGACGAATGCTAGCCACGTGTCGCCATTTTGTGTTCAGGCAACATGGCGGCCGCCCCTCAGGAAGGAACGGGGGAGGCCGAGTAGCGCCACGTTAGCCGCTTTCCCTGAGGGATTCTGAAGCACGTTGTGCACGGGGCCCTTTCTGGTCTGGCTTAGCCCAAGGAGGAAGGGGAAAGGGCAGAAATCACAACTCGTATGCCAGCGTCTTAAACGACACTTCCTCAGCGGGAGGAACCTGCAAAAAAGGCCTTCCAAGATGGCGGGCCACGGGGCCGCCCCCGGAGAGTCGGGTGCGGTGGCTGCGCCCATGGGCCCGAAAGGCAGCCGCGGGAGCCCAGGCCGCGCGGGAAAAGCCGCAGAAACGTCCTGAAGCCCTGGCCGGCATCCCCTGAATAAACAAGGCCTCCACAGGCGCACACTATTGTTTCTAATGTCGGAAAAGGGTGCCGCGATGGAAACGACACAAGGGCAGGAGGTGGGGTTTCTGGGGCTTTAACCGAAAGAAACTTGCGAAACGCAAACAAAGCATTATGTAAATGGACGCCATTCTTTCTAGGACCACGTTTCTAGCACGCCCCGCAAACAGCAGAGCCGCGATTCGAGAGGCGGCAGTGAGCGGGTTTCGGTCTTTCTGCCCACCGGCCGCCGCCGGGGGGCAGGGGCTGGGGTGGGGGGTCGATGCGGCGCGCCCGGACGCCGGGGACGAAAAGGCCCCACGTGCCCGCCCGCGCGCACCCGCTCTGCAGGCCTCGCCTCGCCGCCCCTCCCCCGCCGGAAGACGGCGTCTGCCCCTCCCATCCCCCCACACCCTCGCGCACGCGCCCTGGTCACCTCGCGCGCACGTTTTAAACCCGCGGCGTCCCGGCTTGTGCCTGCAGTTTCCGCCTGGGCTGCCCGTGTCGTTCCTCGCACGACCCCCCCTCATGTAGGGCAGGAAAACAATGTCTGTCCCCCATACACAACGCTAGTATTTTCAGTCACCCGCCAGTGCCGTTAGAGTTAATAAAATACGTAATCATTTTAAAACTTTGCCGGACTCACAGTTTCCGCCCATAGTGCGCTTGATTTTCACTACTGCAGTGTCAGAAGGGTTTTTTTTTTAAGGACCATGTGAGGGTTGGCGCAATCTTGTGACCTAAAAAAGACGGGTCCTCATTTTTTTTCAAGGGGTCCTGCGCAGCAAGCACTTCCGGGGTCAGAGGGTACGCGGGGTTGAAAGCGGGCTTCCCGCCCCGCCCAGACCGCCGAGGCTGCCGCCGGAGTCGCCACCGCCGCGCCCTCGCCCACCCGCCCGCCCGCCGCTCCCGGCCCCGCTCGCCCCCTCCGCCGCCGCCGCCCGCCCCTGCGACTACGCTGCGGCCTCCCGCCCGCTCCCGCTCGCTCCCGCGGCCCTCGCTCGCCTCGCGCCGGCAGTTTTGGGCCTACACCTCCCCTCCCCCCGCCAGCCGCGAAAGACTTGACCACGTAACGAGCCCAACTCCCCCGAACGCCGCCCGCCGCTCGCCATGGATGCCGGTGTGACTGAAAGTGGACTAAATGTGACTCTCACCATTCGGCTTCTTATGCACGGAAAGGAAGTAGGAAGCATCATTGGGAAGAAAGGGGAGTCGGTTAAGAGGATCCGCGAGGAGAGTGGCGCGCGGATCAACATCTCGGAGGGGAATTGTCCGGAGAGAATCATCACTCTGACCGGCCCCACCAATGCCATCTTTAAGGCTTTCGCTATGATCATCGACAAGCTGGAGGAAGATATCAACAGCTCCATGACCAACAGCACCGCGGCCAGCAGGCCCCCGGTCACCCTGAGGCTGGTGGTGCCGGCCACCCAGTGCGGCTCCCTGATTGGGAAAGGCGGGTGTAAGATCAAAGAGATCCGCGAGAGTACGGGGGCGCAGGTCCAGGTGGCGGGGGATATGCTGCCCAACTCCACCGAGCGGGCCATCACCATCGCTGGCGTGCCGCAGTCTGTTACCGAGTGTGTCAAGCAGATCTGCCTGGTCATGCTGGAGACGCTCTCCCAGTCTCCGCAAGGGAGAGTCATGACCATTCCGTACCAGCCCATGCCGGCCAGCTCCCCAGTCATCTGCGCGGGCGGCCAAGATCGGTGCAGCGACGCTGCGGGCTACCCCCATGCCACCCATGACCTGGAGGGACCACCTCTAGATGCCTACTCGATTCAAGGACAACACACCATTTCTCCGCTCGATCTGGCCAAGCTGAACCAGGTGGCAAGACAACAGTCTCACTTTGCCATGATGCACGGCGGGACCGGATTCGCCGGAATTGACTCCAGCTCTCCAGAGGTGAAAGGCTATTGGGCAAGTTTGGATGCATCTACTCAAACCACCCATGAACTCACCATTCCAAATAACTTAATTGGCTGCATAATCGGGCGCCAAGGCGCCAACATTAATGAGATCCGCCAGATGTCCGGGGCCCAGATCAAAATTGCCAACCCAGTGGAAGGCTCCTCTGGTAGGCAGGTTACTATCACTGGCTCTGCTGCCAGTATTAGTCTGGCCCAGTATCTAATCAATGCCAGGCTTTCCTCTGAGAAGGGCATGGGGTGCAGCTAGAACAGCGTAGGTTCCCTCAATAACCCCTTTCTGCTGTTTTCCCATGATCCAACTGTGTAATTTCTGGTCAGTGATTCCAGGTTTTAAATAATTTGTAAGTGTTCAGTTTCTACACAACTTTATCATCCGCTAAGAATTTAAAAATCACATTCTCTGTTCAGCTGTTAATGCTGGGATCCATATTTAGTTTTATAAGCTTTTCCCTGTTTTTAGTTTTGTTTTGGGTTTTTTGGCTCATGAATTTTATTTCTGTTTGTCGATAAGAAATGTAAGAGTGGAATGTTAATAAATTTCAGTTTAGTTCTGTAATGTCAAGAATTTAAGAATTAAAAAAAACGAATTGGTTAAAAAATGCTTCATATTTGAAAAAGCTGGGAATTGCTGTCTTAAACTCTTTGTTGGTGCCTTTTTTTCCCTCCCCTTTTAGCCTGAGGTGTTTGGAGGGAGGAGGGAGAAGGGTGGGCCCGTCCTTGGTATTCTCTGAAGCTCTTCTCACCTTATCGGTAAGATTCCATTCCCTCTGTGCCCCAACAAAGGAACACAGCAGGCTGGGCCTGCTTTGGGATGTTTCCAGGGACAGAGGGGTTCAAGTTCCAGAGAGAGGCCTCATGCCCATTTCTCTGGTAGAAACAAGGTTTTCTCGAGGGGAAAAGGTGTGCCCACTCAGTAGGACCTCTGAATGGCAGAGCGTCCTCTCCATCTAACCAGTTCCCCCCACCCCCACCTCACAGGATAAACTTAGGAACAAAAAAAATACTCTGGAGTGGGAGGAGCCTGGGGGAGGGAAAGGAAGGGAGGGCAGTGGGCAGTGGGGGGGATTGGGGGCTTGGAGGAGGGTAACAGCTGCCGGGTGGTGGTGGGACTAGAGGGGTCTTGGTTGGGCAGCAGGGATGGGAAGGGGGGAGGGGATAGTACCAACGAGACGCACGTGTCAAGCATGCACCTGTGGCAAGCAGCCTGTCAGAGGATGTTATTACACCTGCCAAGTGGTGTATCCAGAAACAAAAGAGGCCCAGTTTCCAATTCTTCAGCTGTGTGCAATGTTTAGAGAATCACTATACCAGGAAATAATCCTGCTTAAATGGGTCAGTCCTCACAAGGTGGGAATGTAGACCGATGCACTGACTATAACCTAACAATGATCTGGGTGTTAAAGATGCAGATTCCTCTGTCCCACCCCAAAACTAATCAGCTGCATTTTTAACAAACGCCCCAAAGGAGTCTTAAGATTTGAATGCCACTGATTGTCTTCAGTGGAGGAGAAAGATCCCGCTGTGAAGGCCGTAGCAGCCTCACGCCCACGTCAGCCAATGGGACTATCCTTGACCTGATGAGAAGGAAAACTGCTAGGCAAAGGCAACATTAGAAACAATAGTATGAGAAAATAGAGCCTGAGATGAGGGAAAGAAGAAACAATAGTATCAAACAATAGACCAGTAGGTGCCAAAGTGGGTAGTTCAAACCCCAGGCACTATGGGAGATCACTCATGGCAAAAAGAAGTTCCTGTGGGAAGGGAGTATTATCCACAGTAAATATTTGTTGAGGCTTATTATGTGGTCACGCAGGGTTAGGCAAGCAGTCACTGAAAGGAGCTCAAATTCTGGAGTTAGACTTGCTTTCAAATTTGAGTTCTGCCTCTTATTCATGGCTTTGGGCAAAGTAATCTCTATAAATGAAGATGTTAAAAGTAACACCTTCTGGGCTTGTGAAAATAAAATGAAAGCATGTATATAAAACAGAACAGTGCTTACAACACAGTAAATTTCAGTGAACTCTGGATTATAAAAAGCCAAAAGGCCCATTTCTGGAGGCTGAGGGTTGGCCACAAAATCTGGGCAGAGAAGACATGATTAAAAGGGAACAAAGCAATGTGTATTAAATGAGTTGGACTGAGAGGCTAAGACAGGTGGGGAGGGAGGGGGACCTAGTGAAGACACAGAAGTGGGTACCATGCCTTCTGGGAACAATGAGCAGAAATCCAAGTCAAGGCAAGAGTGGGTGTAAGCTTGAACCCTCAGACACCAAGCCAAATAGTCTGTGAAGAATCCCTGAAACACTGGGTGAAGCAGTTGGAAAGCCCTGTGAAAAGCAGGTCTGAATACCAAAAATTAGGCCAGGTGCGGTGGCTCATGCCTATAATCCCAACACTTTGGGAGGCCGAGGTGGGCAGATCACTTGAGCTCAGGAGTTTGAGACCAACCTGGGCAACATGGTGAAACCTTATTTCTAAAAAAAAAAAAAAAAAAAAAAAATAGAAAAATTAGACAAGTGTGTTGGTGTGCTCCTGCAGTCCCAGCTATTTGGGAGGCTGAAGTGGGAGGATCGCCCTGCACCTAGGAGATAGACGCTGCAGTGAGCTGTGATCATACCAGTGCACTCAGCCTGAGCGACAGAGCAAGACCCTGTCTCAGAAAAAAGAAAAGTAGGCCTCAAACTTTCCTGAAACTCCTCCCTACTGTATCTTATACTGGGCAAAGCTGGCAATAATTTGTAAAATAATGATTTAGGCAGCAAGGCATAGGACGAATTGCTACTTGGAGAGATGAAAGGCAAGAATAGCAGTTGGCAAACTACCTCAAGGAAGAAGCAGGTACTAATATAGGCTGGCAAGTGGTACCAATAGGAATGCAAGGAAAGGAACTAGTCAATGGCAGAGAAATTGAAACTGGGTGTGGAGGCCAGAGGAAGATGTAAAGAGGGGGAGCAATGAATTCAGGCATGGTGATAGAAGTATATGCAGACAGAAATATTCAACAAGTAGCTAGAAATAGACAAGATTGAGGTGAAGTCAAAGCTGCATAGGAACAGAGGTAAATGAAGGGAAGGGACTGGAGATGGAGTTTTGGGTATTTTGTTGGGTTGAAGGACCTAGTTTTCTTGTTCACTGTCTATCCTAGTACCTGCCACCATACCTGATACATAGCAGGGACTCCGTAAATATTTGTAAAGTGTATGTGGAAGAGGCAGCCAGTGAGGACAGAACCAATAGTTGAAGCAGCAGGAAATAAATCAGGAGAGTGCCCTTGAGAGAAGTCAAGGAGGAACAGTCCAGGACTGACGGAGTGATAATAATGCTGTAAGGAGGTTATTTAACAGATTTGATTGAGCATCTACTGTGGGCAAAGTACTCTGAATTACATCGTGCTGTTGTGGTGCGCTTGGAAGATGTCTAGTAGCTGATTATAGTTAAGAGAATGATCTGTGGTAAAGGGAGGAAGAGGAGGTGGAGGAAGCCATAAAATTACTTGGGGCTAAATTATCACCAGCATTGAATGCCATAACAAAGGCTTTGAGCATCATACTGAAAATCGGTGGTCTCCAAACATTTTCTTAAAGTGTAGGCCTTCAATAGCAAATCTTTAGCATATACCTTTATAACTCATTTATTTATAAATTATATATGTATACTAATCCTCATGCTTATTTATAAGCTATATATAAGCAGAATCCTAAATATTATATACTCAAGGAAGAAGCAGGTTCTAATATAGGCTGGCAAGTGGTATCAATAGGAATGCAAGGAAAGGAACTAGTCAATGGCAGAGAAATCGAAACTGGGTGTGGAGGCCAGAGGAAGATGGAAAGAGTAGGTTGAATATTACCAGTTTAAAAACAAATGAAATCTCTTCTGAATCAAAGACAAGAGAATTTTTTAATTGAAATCTAAATTATTTATTCACTTATTTATTTTTGAGACAAAGTCTCACTCTGTTGCCCAGACTGGAGTGCAATGGCACAATCTTGGCTCACTGCAACCTCTGCCTCCTGGCTTCAAGCAATTATCCTGCCTCAGCCTCCCAAGTGGCTGAGATTATAGGTGCCTGCCACTACGCCCAGCTAACTTTTGTATTTTTAGTAGAGACACGGTTTCACCATGTTGGCCAGGCTGGTCTCGAACTCCTGACCTCAGGTGATCCACCTGCCTTGGCCTCCCAAAGTGCTGGGATTACAGGTGTGAGCCACCATGCTTGGTCTAAATTATTTAATTTATTTTGAGACAAGGTCTCATTCTGTCATCCACGTTGGAGTGCAGTGGCACAGTCACAGCTCACTACAACCTCAACCTCCCCAGCTCGGCTGATCCTCCCACCTCAGCCTCCTGGGTAGCTGGGACTACAGCCGTGTGCCAACACACCTGGCTAATTTTTGTATTTTTTTGTAGAAACAGGGCCTCACTGTTTGCCCCGGCTGGTCTCGAACTCCTGGGCTCAAGCAATCCGCCCTCCTTAGCCTCCCAAAGTGCTGGAATTACAAGTGTGAGCCACCACACCTGGCCAAAATCTAAATCTTAATAGTTTTTGTTGTTGTTGTTGTTTCTGAGACTGAGTCTCGCTGTCTCCCAGGCTGTAGTGCAGTGGTGTGATCTCCGCTCGCTGCAACCTCCGCCTCCTGGGTTCAAGCGATTCTCCTACCTCAGCCTCCTAAGTAGCTGTGATTACAGGTGCGCACCACCACACCTGGCTAATTTTTGTATTTTTAGTAGAGATGGGGTTTCACCATGTTGACCAGGCTGGTCTTGAACTTCTGACCTCAGGTGATCCACCTGTCTCGGCCTCCCAAACTTCTGGGATTACAGGTGTGAACCACTGCACCCAGCCAATCTTAATAGTTTTTTTACCCCTTCACCCAGTCCTGTCAGACACCAAAGTAATTCTGGGGAAGACAATTTCACTGGAATGAGTATGTTTGGGGAGCAGAATTTCAGAAGAGTGATGTGGGGAAGCCAGTTTGCAGCAGGAGAGGAGGGCATAGTGGGTGAGGAAATGGAGGCAGGGGTGTCCACTGCTCAAATACTTGATGGTGCAAAGGAGAGAAAGAAGTAAGTCAAAAACTTCAGCAGGAAAAGACGTTTGTTTTCTTGTTTTTGAAAGGAACGTCACTAACAGCAGATACTAAGGAACAAATGGCAAGCTGAGTGTTAAAGGTACAGGTAAGAGAAGACTGTGACTCTAGCCGTAGTCTGTTGGACTGTTGGAATTTAACTCTGTCCCCTCCTCCATAGGGACTTGCATCTCAGAATTCCTCTCCTTTGTCCTTTCTCTTTGGGGCATCTTGAGCATGTCCTGTCCTCTTCTGGAAATTGATGAGGCCCCATGCAGTTGCTGATTCTTGTCACAGCCCTGTTCCTGCCACCAGCTGTTAGGCCATAGCCACTGCCAGAGTTGGGAAGAGCCGGAACAGGTTGACAAACACCTGTTGTGTCATGGCCATAGTAGTTGTATCATGTGTTTAGAAGGCTGGTCTCCCCCAGTCCCCAATCCCCTCCCTTGCCCCACTCAAATATAGACACTCACATACACACACGTACATGACCACCACACACTCCCCTCAAGTCAGTAGTTTGGACAGTGAATCACCACCCTTGGGTTCACCCCTAGAGCAGCTACTTATTCCCTGTGATCTGAAAAGTAAGCAGTATTTACCAAGAACTTCAGGTTCGTGATTTGAACCCACCTCACTCCTTGCTACTCTTGGCTACCCCAAGTGGTGAACCACATACTGTCCAGCATCTCTGGGCCTGCCACCTCCTGCCAGTGAGACAGCGCCCAGCCAGACATACAAATAGGCAGTCACAGCAAGAGAAGCCTCCCCTTGCCAAGTCCTCTGCTCACCTGAGGGGCCTTCCTAAAATTCAAATCTAAACACGTGTCCCCCGATCAAAGGCCTTCAAGTCCCACCTCACCCCCATGGTCTATGAAAGAAAACCCAAACTCTTCAGCACAGTTTTCCAGACCCTTGAACATCTGTTCCCCACCAGCCTCACCAGTGCAAGGCCCAGCAAGTCTCCTGCTGCTACCTTCAGCCTTCCATACAAAATAACTGGCAGTCCCCCCAAAGTCATTCTGTGTGGGCATCCTTGCCTGTGGGACATCATTGTTTCTTCACTCTTCTGATCCTGGCTGTGCTCTTCTTCCTTACCTGCCTGGGGTTCTGAGGTTCCTGCTCTTTGAGCATCAACATTCTGCAAGGAAAATCACACTGTTCACACTGTACTAAGAATTGGGAGACCTGAATTCTAGTCCTGGCTCTGGCATCAGCTCACTGGGAGAGCTTGGACAAATTCCCCCCTCTTTCTGGGTCTTATGCTCCATCTAAGAAGACGAGATAAGTTCAGACCCATGATTCTCTGGCTGCCTTGGAAAATAAGGCTTCCTTTGTGGGCACCCATCCCAGCTTCTGCCTCCTGCCACAGGGCTGACTTCTGACACACAGGCCTTCTGTAAACAGTCTAACAGAGAAAAGCGGAAGTTGACAAAAAACTGGCAGCAACAAGCCCCAGCTTGGCATTTTGGGTAACTATTCATGGGTACTTGACTGAGGAGGAAGTAGAAAGGAAGAACTTCAGAGAGACTTGCTCTGAACATCCCTGATCTATCATGCCTGTCACTTTAGACTTTTTCTGATTGATTGATTTACTTTGAAGACAGGGTCTGTCACTCTGTGGCCTGGGCTGGAGGACAATGGTATGATCACAGCTCACTGCAGCCTCAAACTCCTGGGCTCAACTGATCCTCCTGCTTCAGCCTCCCGAGTAGCTGGGATTATAGGCTATCACTTTATACTTTGAGGGGAAGACGCAAAGACAGTAGAGGGGAAGAAGACAGATATGCCAGAGAAGGTTACACACGAGGAGAAGTTAATCCCTAAAAGCAAGCCCAAGCCCTCGCCCCACCTTTCCCCTGCCCTCCTGCCCTCACAGCAAGGGCTTTAGGAGAGGGCGTGGCTGCCCTGATTGTCCCTTGTACCTTGTGTCCACTGAAGTACGGAGATGGGAACTGTGCTGCCCTCCTCCTCCCAGGAGTGGATTATGCCTCCAAACATCTACCACTGGGCTGAGTGAGCCTTGGTAGGGAGCTGAGGCCACTGTCCTTCAGTGTCAGCAAACTCATACCCTGTCAGCTAGTCACTCAAGTGGTGCAAGATGCCAAATTGGTTATTCCCTGAGCAGTTCAGTCACAGTAAGCTGACTCTAAATGGACGGTCTGCACATTTTTCATCTTGTCTGTAATTACTTGTATTGCCCAATTGTTCTTTTTTTATTTTTTTATTTTATTTTTTATTTATTTATTTTTATTTTTATTTATTTATTTATTTTTTTGAGGCAAGGTATCACTCTATCGCCCAGGCTGGAGTACAGTGGTGCAATCTAGGCTCACTGTAACCTCCGCCTCCTGGGTTTAAGTGATCTTCCCACCTCAGCCTCTCGAGTAGTTGGGACTACAGTCGTGAGGCACCGCACTGGCTATTTTTTGTATTTTTAGTAGAGACAGGGTTTTACCCTGTTGCCAAGACAGGTCTCGAACTCCTGGGCCCAAGCGATCCACCTGCCTCAGCCTCTCAAAGTGCTAGGATTACAGGTGTAAACCACCACGCCCAGCCTGCCCAATTTTTCAATCAAGAAAGCATACATGAAGCCTGGCACGGTGGCTCACGCCTATACTCCCAACACTTTGGAAGGCCAAGGCAGGAGGATCAGTTAAGGCCAGGAATTCGAGACCAGTCTGGGCAACATAGTGAGACCTTATCTCTATTATATTTTTAAAAATTAAAAATTTAAAGGCCAGAAATGGTGGTTTATGCCTGTAATCCCAGCACTTTGGGAGGCCAAGTGAGAAGATCAGTTGAGACCAGGACTTGGAGACCAGTCTGGGCAACATAGTGAGATCTCATCTCTATTATATTTTAAAGAATAGGGGCCGGGCGTGGTGGCTCACGCCTGTCATCCCAGCACTTTGGGAGACCGAGGCAGGTGGATCACGAGGTCAGGAGATCGAGACAATCCTGGCTAACACGGTGAAACCCTGTCTCTACTAAAAATACAAAAAATTAGCCGGACGTAGTGGCGGGTGCCTGTAGTCCCCGCTACTCTTGGAGGCTGAGGCAGGAGAATGGTCTGAACCCGGGAGGCAGAGCTTGCAGTGAGCTGAGATTGTGCCGCTGCACTCCAGCCTGGGCAATGAAGCAAGACTCCGCCTCAGTAAATAAATAAATAAATAAACAAACAAAATAAAATAAAATAAACTAAAAATGTAAAGGCCAGCAATGGTGACTCATGCCTGTAATCCCAGCACTTTGGGAAACCAAGGCTCAGGAAGATTGCTTGAGCCCATGAGTTCAAGACGAGCCTGGGCAACATGCCAAAACCCTGTCTCTACAAAAAATAAAATAAAATAAATAGCTGGGCTTGGTAGTGCACGTATGGTCCCAGCTACTTGGAAGGCTGAGGTGGGAGGATCACCTGAGTCCAGGAGGTCCAGGCTGTAGTGAGCCATGACCATGCCACTGCACTCCAGCTTGGGTGACAGAGACCCTGTCTCAAAAAAAATAAATAAATAAAAAATGAAAAGAAAGCAATATATGTCTTTATAGAGCATACATGAATATCTAACACATATAAAAACCCTTATTGCTATTAACATCCTCTATTCTTTGTTGTATGCATATATAAATACACTACTTTTCAATATATATAGACACAGTATATATATATATATACTCACATATATATATATAGAGAGAGAGTGTGTGTGTATATAAATGTACTTTTTTTTTTTTTTTTTTTGAGACAGAGTCTTGCTCCATCACCCAGGCTGGAGTGCAGTGGTGCCATCTCAGCTCACTCCAATCTCCGTCTCCTGGGTTCAAGTGACTCTCTTGCCTCAGCCTCCTGAGTAGCTGGGATTACAGGTGCCCACCATGCCTCCTGGCTAATTTTTGTATTTTTAGAAGAGATGGGGTTTCACAATGTTGGCCAGGCTGGTCTCAAACTCCTGACCTCAAGTGATCTGCCCACCTCGACCTCCCAAAGTGCTGGAATTACAGGCGTGAGCCACTGCACCCAGCCAAATTCACCATTTAAAGTGTACAACTTAATGGTTTTTAGTATATTCACAAGATTGTGTAATCATCATCACTCTCTCATGCCAGTCATTTTCATCACCCCAAAAAGTAACCTTTGCACCTATTATCAGTCATTTCCATCCTCCTTCACCTCCAGTCCCCAGCCCCGAGTCCCTGGTAAGCACTAATCTACTTTCTGGCTCTATGGATTTGTTTATTTTGCACATTTCATATAAATAGAATTATACAATATGTGGCCTTTTGTGTCTGACTTCTTTCATTTAGTGTAAGTTTTCAAGGTTCATCTATGTTGTAGCATGTATCAATACTTATTTTCTTCTTTTTTTTTTTTTTTTTTTTTTTGAGACGGAGTCTTGCTCTGTTGCCCAGGCTGGAGTGCAGTGGCATGATCTCGGCTCACTGTGAGCTCCGGCTCCGGGGTTCACACCATTCTCCTGCCTCAGCCTCCTGAGTAGCTAGGACTACAGGTGCCCACCACCACGCCTGGCTAATTTTTTTTGTTTTTTTTTTTAAGTAGAGATAGAGTTTCACCGTGTTAACCAGGATGGTCTCGATCTCCTGACCTCGTGATCTGCCCACCTCGACCATCCAAAGTGTTGGGATTACAGGCATGAGCCACTGCGCCCAGCCTTCTTTTCTTTTAATGGTTGAATATATTCGTATTCAAGTGTGATATGGTCATACAATATATGGTATCACATGACCATATCACATTTTATTTATACATTCATTAGTTGCTGGACATTTGTATTGTTTCCACTTTCTGACTATTATGAATAATACTATGGTGAACATTGAACATTTGTGTACAGGTTTTGTATGGATATATGTTTTCATTTCTTTGGAGTATATACCTATCGGTGGAATTGCTGGGTTATATGGTAACTCTATGTTTAACTTTTTGAGGACTGCCAATTTTTTTTTACATTCCCACCAGTGGTATATGAGGGTTCCAATATTTCTACATTCTTGCCAACACATTTTTTTCTTTTTTTGGGATAGGGTCTCACTCCTGTTGCTCAGGCTGGAGTGCAGTGGCATGACCTCTGCTCACTGCAGCCTCAACTTCCCGAGCTCAGGTGATCCTCCCACCTCAGCTTCCCAAGTAGCTGAGACTACAGGCACGCGGCACCGTGCCCGGCTAATTTTTTGTATTTTTAGTAAAGATAAGGTTCGCCATGTTGCCCAGGCTGGTCTCAAATGATCTGCCTGCCTTAGTCTCCCAAAGTGCTGGGATTACAAGATTGAGCCACTGCGCCTGGCCACTTTTTCTTTTTTTTCTTTTTTTTACTGTAGCCATCCTAGTGGGTGTAAAGTGACACCTCATTATGGTTTTAACCGCATTTCCCTAATTGAGTATCTTTTCATTTGCTTATTGGCCATTTATATATCTTCCTTGGAGAAATATTTATTAAAATCCTCCCCAACCTAGGCAACATAGTGAAAACTCATCTCTACTAAAAATTAAAAACTTAAAAGTAAAAGAAATTAGCTGGGTGCCATAGTGTGCGCCTGTGGTCCCAGCTACTCGGGAGGCTGAGGCAGAATTACCTGAACCCAGGAAGCAGAGGTTTCAGTGAGCCAAGATCATGCCACCACTATTCCAGCCTGGGTGACAGAGCGAGAATCCATCTCAAAACAACAAAATAATATAAAGTAAAATAATAAAAGAAAATCCTTTGCCCATTAAAAAAATTAACTTGTCTTTTTATTATTGCGTTGTAAGAGTTCTTTATATATTCTATATACTAGAACCTTATTAGACATATAATTTATAAATATTTTCTCCCATTCTGTGAGTTGTCATAACTTTCTTAATAATGTCCTTTGAAGCACAAAAGTTTTTAATTTTGGTGAAGACAAATTTTTTTCTCTCTTTTTTTTCTTTCTGCTTTTTTGGTTGTCGTTGCTTGTGCTTTTATTGTCATATGTAAGAAACCATTGCCTAATCTAAGGTCATGAAGATTTATATTCATGTGTTCTTCTGTGAGTTTTATAGTGTAAGAATTAGAACTATAAAACTCTTAGAAGAAAACAAAAATATAAATCTTCATGACCTCGGATTTAGGTCTTTGATTCATTTTATGTTAATTTTTGTATATGGTATAAGATTCCAAATTTGTTCTGTTGCATATGGATATACAGTCGTTCCAACATCATTTGTTGAAAAGACTATTCTTTCATTATTTTATATTTTTTCCTATTTTTTACCTTAATAAACTGTTAACATTTTCACTACAATAAATACTACAGTTTTGTGGTCTTTTTTTTTTTTTTTTTTTTTTGCCATTATATATTTTTTTAACCTCTCTCCTATTTATTCACATTTGTTTGTACATTTTGCTGTCTTCCTTCCTTCCTTCCTCCCTTTCTCTCTCTCTCTCTCTCTCTCTCTCTCTCTCTCTCTCTCTCTCTCTCTCTCTCTTTTCTTGTTTATGAGACAGAGTCTCGCTCTGTCGCCCAGGCTGGAGTGCAGTGGCACGATATCAGCTCACCTGAGTTCAAGAGATTCTTCTGCCTCAGCTTCCCAGGTAGCTGGGGCTACAGGCACTCGCCACAGCGCCCGGATAATTTTTCTATTTTTAGGAGAAATGAGGTTTCTCCATGTTGGCCAGGCTGGCCTGGAACTCCACCTGTAAGTAATCCCAGCACTTTGGGTGGCCGAGGCTAGCGGATCACTGGAGGTCGGGAGTTCCAGACCAGCCCAGCCAACAGAGTGAAACCCCGTCTCTCCTAAAAATACAAAAAAATTAGCCGCGTGCGGTGGCCGGTACCTGTAGTCCCAGCTATCGGGGAGGCTAAGGTGGGAGCATCGCTTGAATCCAGGAGCCGAGATCCCACTATTGCACTCCAGCCTGGGGGACAGAGCGAGACTCCGTCTCAAAAACAAAAGAACAAAAACAGCCGGGCGCGGTGGCTCAAGCTTGTAATCCCAGCACTTTGGGAGGCCGAGACGGGCGGATCACGAGGTTAGGAGATCGAGACCATCCTGGCTAACACGGTGAAACCCCGTCTCTACTAAAAAATACAAAAAATTAGCCGGGCGAGGTGGCGGGCGCCTGTAGTCCCAGCTACTCGGGAGGCTGAGGCAGGAGAATGGCGTGAACCCGGGAGGCGGAGCTTACAGTGAGCTGAGATCCGGTCACTGCACTCCAGCCTGGGCGACAGAGAGAGACTCTGCCTCAAAAAAAAAAAAAAAAAAAAAACAAAAAACAACAAATTATTCAAAAGAGGAAAGGCTGGATTTAAGAGCAGCTCCATTTCCAAGGCTTTTCATGCACATTATCACTTTGCTATACAACAGCAGTTCTCAAACTTTTTGGTCTTATCCCTTTACACTCTTAAAAAGTACTGTTTGGCCGATGTGGTGGCTCACGCCTAATATCCCAGCACTTTGGGAGGTCATGGCGGAAGAATCACTTGAGCCCAGAAGTTCATCAACAATCCTGGCCTGGGCAACATGGCAAAGCCCTGTCTCTACAAAAAATACGAAAGTTAGCCAGCTATAGTGCCGAGTGCCTGTGGTCACAGCCACTCGGGAGGCGGAGGTGGGAGGATAACTTGAGCCCATGAGGCCGCAGTGAGCCATGATCGCACCACCGCACTGCAGCCTGGGCAACAGAGTGTTGAAAAAAAAAAAATTATTGAGATTCCTAAAAAGCATTTTTATTATGTGGGTCATTTGTATCATGTTAACTGTCTCACAAATTAAAGCACATAAACATTGTAAATGTTTACATGTTAATTATTTTACAAGTAACTATAATAAACCCATTAAATGCTAACATAAATTGATTTTTTTTATTAAAAATAACTTTTCCGGCCGGGCACGGTGGCTCACGCCTATATTCCCAGCACTTTGGGCGGCCAAGGCAGGCAGATCACCTGAGGTCAGGAGTTCGAGACCAGCCCGACCAATATGGAGAAACCCCGTCTCTACTAAAAATACAAAATTAAATGGGCGTGGTGGCGCATGCCTGTAATCCCAGCTACTCAGAAGGCTGAGGCAGGAGAATTGCTTGAACTCAGGAGGCGGAGGTTGCAGTGAGCCGAGATGGCGCCATTGCACTCTAACCTGGGCAACAAGAGTAAACTCCATCCAAACACAAAAACAAAAACAAAAAAAAATTTCCAAAACAAAAAATACTTAGTGTGAGAAAATATTTTGTGGCATTGTTTTACATTTTTTGCAAATCTCCTTAGTGTCTGACAAATAGAATACACTGTCTCCTATTTGTTTCTGCATTAATCACATGTGATATCACAAATCATCTTATCTCTGGAAAATTACATTCTGTGCCAATGAGTGAATGAGAATGAAAAAGGCAAACAAGGCTTTTGTGTTTTTTTTGTTTTTTGTTTTTTTTTTTGAGATGGAGTCTTGCCCTGTCTCCCAGACTGGAGTGCTGTGGTTCGTTATCGGCTTACTGCAACCTCTGCCTCCCAGGTTCAAGCAATTCTCCTACCTCAGCCTCCTGAGTAGCCGGGACTACTGATGTGCACCACCACACCCAGCTAATTTTTTTTTTTTTTTTTTTTTTGTATTTTTAGTAAAGACAGGGTTTCACCATGTTGGCCAAGCTGGCCTCAAACTCCTGACCTCAGGTGATCCACCCACTTCAACCTCCCAAAGTGCTAGGATTACAGGCGTGAGCCACCACACCCAACCACATCTTAGTGTTATTATGAAAATAGTTTTAACCTCTCAGACCCCTGAAAGGATCTCAGGAAGCCCTAGGGGCCCCCACCACTCTTTGAGAAACGCTACTGTGCAGAAAGATTTTACCGAAGTGTACTGTCATCAGTGTGCCCCTTTTTCTGTACCTTCACCAACACTGGGCATCATTTCGCTTTTTTTTCTTAGCCTTTGCTAATTTGTTAAGCAAAAAGCAGGATCTGTTGGTGATTTTAATTTGCATTCTGAAAGGTTCATGATTTTTGAATTTATATTTTTTCTTTTATAAACCACCTCTTTATATCCTTTGCATATTTTCTTCCTGGGATGGGCATTTTGTCTTATTTATTATAAGAGCACTCTTTTTTTTTTTCTGGCTCTATACCCCAGCCTGGAGTGCAATCTCGGCTCACTTCAACCTCTGCCTCCCGGGTTCAAACGATTCTCCTGCTTCGGCCTCCCCAGTAGCTGGGACAGGCACTGGCCACCACGTCCAGCTAATTTTTGTAGCTCACCACCAAGAACAAGGTGACAAACATGGAGTTTATTGTACCTGTGTCAGATCAGGATTAGAAGACTGGAGACCTGTGAGTCCCCTGTTCCTCACAGGGGAAGAAGTGGCCCATCTGGGTGGGCTTCCTGGCCTCAAGCCAATGCTGTGATGCCCAGCAGGGGGCTGTCTCACTGTACCCTAAGGTGGGGCCAGTTTATACCCAAAATTTTAACAAGGGATTTGGGTATCCAAGATGTTAAAGCTTTGTTAGGGGAAAATAGGCTAAGCCCTCATGACCCATTTCTTCAGAAAAGATGTTTTAGAATAAGAAAAGGAAACTAGAATTTAACAGCCTGACAGGATATTCTTGCTAACCACAAATTTACAGAATTATAGTTTAGCTATAGAGGTCTTCTGCTTTCTCAACTTTTTGCAGATCTCTCCAGTAAATGCCTCCACTGCTTGACTGCTTTCTGAAATAGGAAACCATTATAAAGTAGAATTTGTGTCCAACGTGACGAGGCCCAGTTGGCTGGGATTTTCTCCACTTCAGTGTTGTTTCCCACATCCTTAAGCACCCTAGAGATTTTTCTTTACCAGTCTGGCAGGTGAAAAAAATGGTATAGTATTTTTAAAATTTTCATTTCTTGGATTACTGGTGAGTAAAAAGAAATGTTACATATCTCTCAGCTGTTTGCATTTCTCTTTTAGTGAACTGCCTATTCATATCTTTTTCATCTTTTTCTACTGGAGTGTTCATATTTTTCTTAATAATTAAAGATCTCATTATATAGTAAAATATTAACCCTTTGACATATATAGTGCATTTTCTTAATGTGTCAGTTTTCTTTTAACTTCTGCTCTGCAGAAGTGTCTAATGATTAAGTAGCTAAATCTATCAATCTTTAACTTTATAGTTTCTGTCTTTAAAGTCAGGTTTGGAAAGTTCTTCCCTAACTTCAATAATTGTTTTTCAAAATTTCCTCTTTTTTCCTTCTAGTATTTTATGCTTCCATTTTTTATACTATTTAAATCTAAACCGTCTGACATTTACCTGGGTATATATTATATATGATGGGAAGAGCTAATAATTTTTTTTCCCCCAAATTGCGGACTCATTGTCCCAGTGATACTTATTGAATAATCCAGGAAGGGAAAATATGTGGTCCGAGTGAATCTGTCTCCCCTTCCCGGGCCCCTGGAAGACATTTCTAATCAAATGCAGAACTCCTAGTTAAACCCAGACTAGGCCTCACAGCCCGATTAGAACTGCAAGCAGCTACCTCCAACCCGTGAGATGTGTCATCAAGATGAAACATTTTGTCATTCCCTAAGTAATCTATCCTTTTCCCTATTGATGTGTGATGCCTTTATAACACTATTTTTATTCTAGACATTTCTTTCTGTGTTACTGACATACCTGTTTTTTCCTGTGCCAGCCCCACACTGTTTGGTTATCGCTTCCAAGTACTAAATGGTAATGACTGGCAGCACCAGCCTTATACCATTTTTCAACATTTTAAAATAATTTCCTCAAACAGAAGTCGGACTCAGAATATGTCAGAAAATATTTTAAAATAAAAATAAAATTATTTTTTCTCATTTAAACTTTTGATTTGTATTACATCAAAGTACTTCCAAAATAAATTAATTAAAATTAAAAATTCATATTAGATTTTCCAATCTAGGTACATAGTGTTTCTTCCCATTTTTAAAGATTCCCTTTATTTCTCTGTTTTTTTTTTTTTTTATAATGTCTTTCACATTACTGATCAAGTTTATTCCTGCATATTTTATATTTGTGGTTGCTATCAGGAGTGGAAGTTTGGGCAGGGCGTGGTGACTCACGCCTGTAATGCCAGCACTTTGGGAGGCCGAGGTGGGTGGTTCACTTGAGGTCAGGAGTTTGAGACCAGCCTGGCTAACATGGTGAAACCCCATCTCTGCTAAAAATACAAAAATTAGCTGGGCATGGTGGCAGGAATTTCTAATCCCAGCTGCTAGGGAAGCTGAGGTAGGAGAACCTCTTAAACCCAGGATGGGGAGGTTGCCGTGAGCCAAGATCACACCACTCCACTCCAGCCTAGATGACGGAGTCAGACTGTCTCAAAACAATAAATAAATAAATTTTTAAAAATAAAAGAGTAGGCCGGGCGCGGTGGCTCAAGCCTGTAATCCCAGCCCTTTGGGAGGCCGAGACGGGCGGATCACAAGGTCAGGAGATCAAGACCATCCTGGCTAACACAGTGAAACCCCGTCTCTACTAAAAAATACAAAAAACTAGCCGGGCGAGGTGGCGGGAGCCTGTAGTCCCAGCTACTCGAGAGGCTGAGGCAGGAGAATGGCGTAAACCCGGGAGGCGTTGCTTGCAATGAGCTGAGATCCGGCCACTGTACTCCAGCCTGGGCGACAGAGCAAGACTCCGTCTCAAAAAAATAAATAAATAAATAAATAAATAAAAGAGTAAAAGAAGTGAAAGTTTTTTGAATATAGTATCTCATTTCTCACTCTGTCACCCAGGCTGGAGTGCAGTGGCACGATCTCGGCTCACTGCAACCTCCGCCTCCCAGGTTCAAACGATTCTCCTGCCTCAGCCTCCCGAGTAGCTGGGATTACAGGTTCATGCCACCGTGTCGGGCTAATTTTTGTTGTTGTTGTTATTTTTGGTTTTTGAGATGGAGTTTCACTCTTGTTGCCCAGGCCAGAGTGCAATGGCACGATCTCAGCTCACTGCAACCTCCGCCTCCCAGGTTCAAGCAATTCTCCTGCCTCAGCCTCCTAAAGTAGCTGGTATTACAGGCATGCGTCACCACGCCCATCTAATTTTGCATTTTTAGTAGAGACAGGGTTTCTCCATATTGGTCAGGCTGATCTCGAACTCCCGACCTCAGGTGATCCGCCTGCCTTGGCCTCCCAAAGTGCTGGGATTACAGGCATAAGCCACCGTGACTGGCCTTAATTTTTGTATTTTTAGTAGAGATGGGGTTTCACCATGTTGGCCTGACTGGACTTGAACTCCTGACCTCAAGTGATCCTCCCACCTTGGCCTCCCAAAGTCTTGGGATTACAGGCGTAAGCCACCATGCCGGGCTTTGTTTCTTATTACTAGACTGTCAGCTTCATGAGAGCAGAGACCACATATCTTTTGTTCATAATAGCCATAGACCTGGCCGGGCACGTTGGCTCACACCTGTAATCCCAGCACTTTGGGAGGCCGAGGTGGGCAGATGACAAGGTCAGGAGATCAAGACCATCCCAGCCAACATGGTGAAACTCCATCTCTACTAAAAATACAAAAATTAGCCGGGCGTGGCAGCACATGCCTGTAATGCCAGCTACTCGGGAGGCTGAGGCAGGAGAATCACTTGAACCCGGGAGGCAGAGGTTGCAGTGAGCTGAGATCAAGCCACTGTACTCCAGCCTGGGACAGAGCTAGACTCCGTCTCAAAAAAACAAACAAACAAACAAACAAAAACCATAGAGCTTAAGAAACAAGGCCTCCACACTGTAGGTTCTCAGTAAAAGTTTTGAAATGAATGAAGGAATAATGGCACTACTATTACCTTAGTGATATTAATTTGTAACAGGCGCCAGGCACAGTGGTTCAAGCCTGTAATCCTAGCATTTTGGGAGGCCGAGGCGGGTGGATCACGAGGTCAGGAGATCGAGACCATCCTGGCTAACACGGTGAAACCCTCTACTAAAAATACAAAAAAAATAGCTGGATGTGGTGGCATTCGCCTGTAGTCCCAGCTACTCGGGAGGCTGAGGCAGGAGAATTGCTTGAACCTGGAAGACGGAGGTTGCAGTGAGCTAAGATTGTGCCACTGCTCTCCAGCCTGGGCGACAGAGTAAGACTCTGTATCAAAAAAAAGAAAAAATTTGTAACGTGCACCCTTATTGTTTTGTGATTAGTTTTTCATTCTTTGATTAGTTCTGTTTTTCATATGAGTCTCTGGAATTTTCCACATCTACAAACATTGGTAACTGCCTTCTTTCCAGCAAGTGTTGCCCTTTTTTCTTTCTTTTTTTTTTTTTTTTTTGAGACGGAGTCTTGCTCTGTCACCCAGGCTGGAGTGCAGTAGTGCCATCTCGGCTCACTGCAACCTCTGTCTCCCTGGTTCAAGCTCCTGCCTCAGCCTCCTGAGTAGCTGGAATTACAGGCCACCACGCCCAGCTAATTTTTGTATTTTAGTAGAGACAGGGTATCACCATGTTGGTCAAGCTGGTCTCGAACTCCTGACCTCATGATCCGCCTTCATCGACCTCCCAAAGTGCTGGGATTACAGACACTAGCCACCGTGCCCGGCTATTTCTTTTTCTCATAAAATTTTATCGAATTGAATAGATCTTCCAGAATAATTCTAAATAACAGTGATGGCAGTAGGCACCTTTTCTTGTTTCTAACTTTGGTAATGCTTCTAAGTGTTTCGTTGTTAAGTAAAATGACTACAGAAAGAACAAACTTGATGGGAGAAAATAATGGGTTCCATTTTGGACATGTTTAGAAGGATATTAGTGTGGAAATGTCCAGTAGATGGAGGGACATACAAGAAATTTGGGCCCGGCGTGGTGGCTCATGCCTGTAATCCCAGCACTTTGGGAGGCTGAGGTAGGTGGATCACCTGAGGTTAGGAGTTCAAGACCAGCCTGGGCAACATGGTGAGACCCTGTCTGTACTAAAAATAAAAAATACAAAAATTAGCTGGGCGCGGTGTCACGTGCCTGTAATCCCAACTATTCGGGAGGCTGAGGCAGGAGAATTGCTTGAGCTCAGGAGGTGGAGGTTGCAGACAGCTGAGACTGCACCACTACACTCCAGCTTGCGCAACAGAGCGAGACTCCGCCTCAAAAAAAAAAAAAAAAAAAAAAAATCCGAACTAGAGACAAAGATCTGGAAGTTAATGTTAGATAGATAGTAAAGCCTTGGGGTAGATAAATTCCAGCTAGAGAGAAGGCCAAAGATAAGAATTGGGGAACAGCAATCTCAAGGCTGAGCTGAGGAAGAGGAAACTAGGAAGAAACCATCACAGAGATGAGTGGAATCAGTAAAAAGAGGAGTTACCTGAACCACAAGATGAATTTCAAGGGAGAGGAAACGATGATATAGCCACAGAGCAAACAGTGGGGAGACTGAATATGGGCAAGGAGGGGCCAGGCACAGTGGCTCACACCTGTAATTCCAGCACTTTGGGAGGCCGAGGTGGGTGGATCATCTGCAGTCAGGAGTTCGAGACCAGCCTGACCAACATGGAGAAACCCCGTCTCTACTAAAAATACAAAAATTAGCCAGGTGTGGTGGCATGTGCCTGTAATCCCAGCTACTCAGGAGGCTGAGGCAGGAGAATTGCTTGAACCTGGGAGGCGGAGGTTGCAGTGAGCCGAGATTGCACCATTGCGCTCCAGCATGGGTGACAGAGCAAGACTCTGTCCCCCTCCAGGAAAGAAAGAAAGAGAGAAAGAGAGGAAGAGAGGAAGGGAGGAATGGAGGAAGGGAGGAAGGGAAAGAAGGAGGAAAGAGAGAGAGAGAGAAGGAAGGAAGGAAGGAAGGAACGAAGGAAGGAAGGAAGGAAGGGAGGGAGGGAGGGAGGGAGGGAAAGAGAGAGAGAGAGAGAGAGAGAAAGAAAGAGAGAGAGAAAGAAAATGAGCAAGGAAGGATTTGGTGGCAAGGAGGTCATTGGTGATCTTAGTGAGTGTGGGGAGTATCTTTGTTGGGATGTGGCCAAAGCCACCTGTGATGGTTGAGGAGAGGTGACAATATGCAGACTGCTTCTGGGCTGCTCCTTCAATAAGCTTAGCACGGCCAGGCAGTAGTTCACACCCACAATCCCGGCACTCTGGGAGGCCAAGGCGTGAGGATCACTTTAGCCCAGGAGTTTGAGACCAGCCTTGGCAACATGGTGAAACCCTTTCTGTTATAAAAAAAATACAAAAATTAGCTGAGTGAGGCTGGGTGCGGTGGCTCATGCCTGTAATCTCAGCACTTTGGGAGGCCGAGGCAAGCGGATCACTTGAGGTCAGGAGTTCAAAACCAGCCTGACCAACACAGTAAAAACCCATCTCTATTAGAAATACAAAAATACAAAAATTAATGCACCACTCCACTCCAGCCTGGGTGAAAGAGTGAGACTCCATCTCAAAAAAAAAAAAAAAAAAAAAAAAAAAAAAATTAGCTCAGTGTGGAGGCTGGCGCCTGTAGTCCCAGCTATTCCAGGGGCTGATGTGGGAGGACTGCTTTAGCCTGGGAGTTCCAGGCTGTAGTGAATCGCGATGGCGCCTCTGCCCTCCAGCTTGGGCGGTACAGCGAGACCTTGTCTAAAAAAAAAAAAAAAGAAGAAGAAAAAGCCCCAGCAGTCGCCACTAAGCTAAGAGGTAAGCTACTAAGTTGAAGGGGAGACAGAGTGGAGATAAGGATTTGGGTTTTCTAGGTAGTAGTGACACAAAGATGTTCATAAGCTGAAGGGGAAAAGACCAATAAACAGACTAAATGTTTGAGAAAGAGACAGAGGAAAAAGCATATGGAGCAAAGCACAGAGGGCACAGAGTATGTGGCCAGCAGTGGTGGGGACGCTGCTAGCTTTCTCTGAAGTGGGAGAAAAGGAGACAAGGAGCGTTCCTTTCCCTGCGCTTTCTCAACCATACTGGCTGAAGAAGGACAGAGGGGCCCCGAGAGCAGCGGGGGTGTCCAATCACTGTTCTTGGGCCTGGAAACTGTTGGGGCCGTGAACTCCAGAGTACTGAAGGGCTGCTGGACAGAGCCTATGGCTCCGTCTGAGCCTGTAAATCATAAATCCACCTGGTCAAAGAGCAAAGGCCTCAAAGTTTCTGAGTTAATTGTTTTTGACCTGGGCATCAGGAAATTTTTTTTTTTTTTTTTAGGCAGGTTCTTGCTCCGTAGCCCAGGCTGGAGTGCAGTGGCGCGATCTCGGCTCACTGCAAGCTCAGCCTTCTGGGTTCACGCCATTCTCCCTCCTCAGCCTCCCGAGTAGCTGGGACTACAGGCACCGACCACCGTGCCCGGAATTTTTTTTTTTTTTCAGCCGCCCCCCGGATAATTTTTTGTATTTTTTTAGTAGAGACGGGGTTTCACCATGTTAGCCAGGATGGTCTCGATCTCCTGACCTTGTGATTTGCCCGCCTCAGCCTCCCAAAGTGCTGGGATTACAGGCGTGAGCCACCGCGCCCAGCCACATCAGGAATTTTTAAAGCTCCCTGAGTGAGTCTAACATGCAGCCATGGTTGAGAACCACTCGGGAGGCTGAGGCCGGAGAATGGCGTGAACCCGGGAGGCGGAGCTTGCAGTGAGCTGAGATCCGGCCACTGCACTCCAGCCTGGGCGACAGAGCTACACTCCGCCTCAAAAAAAAAAAAAAAAAAAAAAAAAAAAAAGAGGTGAATTGAGGCCGGGCACAGTGGCTCACGCCTGTAATCCCAGCACTTTGGGAGGCCGAGACGGGCGGATCATCAGGTCAGGAGATCGAGACCATCCTGGCTAACACGGTGAAACCCCGTCTCTACTAAAAATACAAAAAAAAAAAAAAAAAATTAGCCGGGCGTGGTGGCGGACGCCTGTAGTCCCAGCTCCTTGGGAGGCTGAGGCAGGAGAATGGCATGAACCCGGGAGGCGGAGCTTGCAGTGAGCCCAGACAGCGCCACTGCACTCCAACCTGGGCGACAGAGAGAGACTCTGTCTCAAAAAAAAAAAAAAAAAAAAAAAAAATAGAAGTGAATTGAGACGTATGGAGACTAAATCTCCAACCCTGGGTGGGAGGACAAGGAGAGGCTCTGCTGCCCTGGCTGGACTAGTGGGGCCCTGTTTGGGTTGTGGACATCCCCTCAGTCATAGGAGGATGAATTCCTGCCTTGTTCCTTTGGTTGGATCTGAATTCTTCCCCAACCTCCTGACCTAACTGAAAGCATACAGAGCTTCCCAGACAGAGATCATCAGCCTCTAGGGTGGCAGCGAAAGGCCAGATTCAGGAATGTGATGTTAATTATGACAAACAATATGTTCTCCCACTTAAGAACTAAGCCTGGTTGGCTGAGCGCGCATGTCTGTGAGTGTGTGTGTGTGTGTGTGTGTGTGTGTGTCCAGGGCTGCCTATTCAACTGAAAAACAAAAGCGGCTCTGAGTCTGAAGCTAAAGTTTAACAAGTGACCAAGATGACACATGCTGCTTGGCTGCAAAGGCCACAAGGTTGCCACCCCCAGTGGGGCAGGGCCTGGATGAAGAGTCACAGGTACAGAGGCAGGTCCTGTGACATTCCCACTCTGCCCCTGTATAGACTGCCTTTGGGGCCAACCAATATTTTGTGAAAATTAAGACAAAAGGCCGGGCGCAGTGGCGCACACCTGTAATCCCAGTACTTTGGGAGGCCGAGGCAGGCAGATCACGAGATCAAGAGATCGAGACCATCCTGGCCCACATAGTGAAACCCTGTCTCTACTAAAAATACAAAAATAGGCAGGGCATGATGGCTCACGCCTGTAATCCCAGCACTTTGGGAGGCTGAGGTGGACTAACATGGTGAAACCCCGTCTCTACTAAAAACACAAAAACTTAGCTGGGTGTGGTGGCCTGCGCCTGTAGTCCCAGCTACTCAGGAGGCTGAGGCAGGAGAATCCGCTTGAACCCAGGAGGCGGAGATTGCGCCACTGCACTCCCCACTGGTGACAGAGCAAGACTCCATCTCAAAAAAAAAAAAAAAAAAAAAAAAAAAAGCCAGGCGTGGTGGCTCACGCCTGTAATCCCAGCACTTTGGGAGGCCGAGTTGGGTGGATCACAGGTCAGGAGATCGAGACCATCCTGGCTAACACGGTGAAACCCCGTCTCTACTAAAAATACAAAAAAATTAGCCGGGCGAGGTGGCGGGCGCCTGTAGTCCTAGCTACTCGGGAGGCTGAGGCAGGAGAATGGCGTGAACCTGGGAGGCGGAGCTTGCAGTGAGCCGAGATTGTGCCACTGCACTCCAGCCTGGGTGACAGAGTGAGACTCCGTCTCAAAAAAAAAAAAAAAAAATGAAAAGAGAAAAAGAGATCGAGGCCATCCTGGCCAAAATGGTGAAACCCTGTCTCTACTAGAAATGCAAAAATTAGCCAGGCATGGTGGTACGCGCCTGTAGTCCCAACTACTCGGGAGGCTGAGGCAGAATTACTTGAGCCCCAGGAGGTGGAGGTTGTGGTGAGCCAAAATCATGCCACTGCACTTCCAGCCTGGTGACAGAGTGAGACTCCGTCTCAAAAAAAAAAAAAAAAAAAAAAGATTACATGTTGAAGTGTATTTGGATATGGAGTTAAAGGAACTGTACTGTTAAAATTAATTTCCCTTGTTTCATTTTACTTTTTATAATATGGCCACTAGAAAATTTGAAATTATATATGTGGCTTTTATATTTCTATTGCATAGTGCTTCACTAAGCTCATCAACCAATGAACTTTTATTGGACAACACTTTTGCCCAAGGAAACATGAAATACGAAGTCATATATAAAAATAACAGCAGCTCCAGCTTTTATAAGGTTGACTACTTGCCAGGTGCTTTGCACTGATTTAGTGACTTGCCCTAGGTCAGAAGCCCCGTTTGTTAACTTCAGAACTCCCTGTTAGCCATTAGGCCAAACTTCCTCCCTGATGGCAAAGACCTTAGGGAGGTCTAATTGGGGGGCACCACAGACATATGTCCTGATACGATACAGGTTGCCAATATAAGGTGCTGGGCTGAAAACATTCAAGTTAAAAATTCATCCTCAGAAACACTTACGTTTTTATTTTATTTTATTTTATTTTATTTTATTTTATTTTATTTTATTTTATTTTTTAAGACACAGGGTCAGCTGGGCGCAGTGGCTCACGCCTGTAATCCCAGCACACTTTAGGAGGCTGAGGCAGGCAGATCACTTGAGGTCAGGAGTTCAAGACCAGCCTGGACAACATGGCAAAACCCCGTCTCTACTGAAAATACAAAAACTAGCTGGGCATAGTGGCACACGCCTTTAATCCCAGCTACTTGGGAGGCTGAGGCAGGAGAATCACTTGAACCTGGGAAGCGAAGGTTGCAGTGAGCCAAGATCGCGCCACAGCACTCCAGCCTGGGCAACAGAGCGAGACTATTTCTCAAAAAAAAAAAAAAAAACAACTCTGTCACCCAGGCTGGAATGCATTGACAGGATCCTAGTTCACTGCAGCCTCTAATTCTTGGGCCCAAGTGATCCTCCCGCTTTAGCCTCCTGCATAGCCACCCCGCCAGCCTTAAATGTTTTTTAACCTGATAGAAACATATAGCAATCTGTCTGCTCTCTTTCCTAGTCTTCCTTTTTTTTTTTTTTTTTTAACAAAGATTGCCAAACATTTATGACATGCTGGTAGAGTAAGAGATACAGCAAATACTGGAAAAGAAAAAACAGTGGTTCTCCACCTTGGTTACTCAGTTTAATCGCCTGGGTTTCTTAAAAAAATAATCCTAATGTCTGGATCCAACCCCTAGAGATTCTGATGTAATTAGTCTGGTCTGGAGCCTGGGCTTTGAGATTTTTTTTTTTTTTTTTTTTTGAGACGGAGTCTTGCTCTGTCACCAGGCTGGAGTGCAGTGGTGCAATCTCGGCTCACTGCAACCTCTGCCTCCCGGGTTCAAGTGATTCTCCTGCCTCAGCCTCCCGAGTAGCTGGGACTACAGGTGTGTGGCACCATGCCCAGCTAATTTTTGCATTTCTAGTAGAGACAGGGTTTCACCATGTTGGCCAGGATGGTCTTAATCTCTTGACCTTGTGATCCGCCCACCTCGGCCTCCCAAAGTGCTGCTGAGATTACAGGCGTGAGCCACTGTGCCCGGCCTTTTTTTTTTTTTTTTTTTTGAGATGGAGTCTCACTGTGTTGCCCAGACTGTAGTGCAATGGCACGGTCTTGGCTCACTGCAACCTCCACCTCCTGGCTTCACACAATTCTCCCGCCACAGCCTCCCTAGTAGCTGGGATTACAGGTGCGTATCACCACACCCAGCTAATTTTTTTTATTTTTAGTAGAGACGGGGTTTCACTATGTTGGCCAGGCTGGTCTTGAACTCCTGACCTTGTGATCAGCCCGCCTTGGCCTCCCAAAGTGCTGGGATTACAGGCATGAACCACCACGCCCAGCGGCTTCTCCATGCCCAGCGGCTTTGGGATTTTTAAAAGCTGCCCAGTTGATTCTAATGTGCAGCCAAGGTTGAGAACCACTGGAGTAAAAAGTTAATCAGTGCGTATGGAGACCGGATTCCTCAACCACAAGCTCTGTTGATTGTTCTCTCCTAGGCTACTCTGCCCACCTAACCATAACCATTTGAAACGGTGCTGATGTCTTAAACTAATGACAAAGGGGTGCTGGAGTGAATGGAGTTCATTAAAAGGAACAAAGGGAGACTGGGCCATAGAGCTTCTCAGGCTGAGCATTTTTACCCAAACTCTTGTGGAATCAGTACCTTTTTTACATTCTTAAAAATTTCAGGTGTGATGACTCACACCTGTAATCCCAGCACTTTGGGAAGCCGAGGCAAGCATATCACCTGAGGTTGGGAGTTCGAGACCAGCCTGACCAAGATGGAAAAATCCCATCTCTACTAAAAACACAAAATTAGCCAGGCATGTTGGCTCATGCCTGTAATCCCAGCTACTCGGGAGGCTGAGGCAGGAGAATTGCTTGAACTGTGGAGGCGGAGGTAGCTGAGATCGCGCCGTTGCACTCCAGCCTGGGCAACAAGAGCGAAACTCCATCCCCTTCCCCCCGCAAAAAAATTATTTCTAAAGAAGGAGTCTCGCTATGTTGCTCAGGCTGGGGCGCAGTGGCTGTTCACAGATGTGATCATAAAGCAGTACAACCTCAAACTCCTGGCCTCAAGGGATCCTCTCACCTCAGCCTCCACAGTAGCAGGGACCACAGGAATGCGCCACGGCACCCAGTGTGGCACCTTTTAAAAAATGCAGCCATTTAAGGGCACTTTCTGTCGTTTTATTTATCTCTCAAGTTTTACTTATTTATAAACCTATGCACACATACACATGTACTATTAGATGAAAAGAGCAGGAGGCTGTGGAAAGGATACTTGGCATAAAGCCAAGAGCACTTGTCTCTAGGTTTGATCTCCCACCTCCTGGGGCTCCATTTCCCCATTCATAAAATGGGTGGATTGGCCTAAATAGGCCTAAGGACCCTTCCAGCTTAGACACTGCAGGGTTCTAGATTGAAGTCGAACTGTTCCTTAGATTTTGTGTCTGATCCCATAGCCAGAGAGCAGGGCTGGTTTCCTTGTTAGCGCAGATCCAGTGCTGTCAGCCATGAGAGACTTCACCTTTGGAACAGAAATTTCCATCTGCATCCTCTCTGCAGATCATGCCTATCCCTCCTCCCCACTCACACCCCTCCTCATGTAAATCAGCCTGGGGAATCAGATCTTGGAAAAACTTCGATCTCTTTATCTGGAAGGCACAAAGATAGCATTGCAAAGCCTGCTGCTGGTGTGGAGGTGGTGTTCAGGAATGCTTCACATTTTTCTAGCAAGTTTCATTCCTGGTAGTATAATCTTGAGGAGAGGCCTTCCCCGAGGGAGGCTTTGGGGAAACTAGCAATGGAATGAGGGAAAGAGCATGGGCTGGGTGGGAGACAGCCTTCTTTAGAAGGAAATACTGGCAAAATCCGGTATTGCAAAGTTTTGAAAAAATCCATCCTGTTGCATTTGCTTAGAAAGAACCTGGGGCTGAGCTGTCGGCCTGGCTCTGTCACTGTGTGATTTTAAAAGACATTTAATGTTTCCAAGCTACTGAGTACAACAGGTTTCTCACTGAGCTTGATTTTGCACCCCTCCAGCCCACCCTCTATCTACAATGCTGCCAGCACTGACTCTAAAATGCACATGACTCCACCTCCACTCCCACCCCACTGCCTCCATTACCTGTAGCAAAAAATAAAAGAAAATCTAAACTCTTCTCCATGACATTTGAAGCCTTTAAAATCTCGTCCCAGGCTACATTTTTAATCTCATCTCATACTCTCCAGCTCACTGAGCCCCTTCCCCTATTGTCCTGAGTCCATATCAGCCTCTGGACAACCGTGAGCTCCACTGGGAAGGACAGTGGCTTGGCCACCCCTGGCTGTATTCTTCCCCCAATACGCTTTCCAATTCCTGGCACCGAGGCTTAGTAAAGGTTTGATGCCTGAATAACCAACTAAATGGGCAATCATGTAAATCAAGGAAGGTCCATGGACTGGACAACTCCTAAATTCCCTTCCAGCACTAACTTCTGAGTACTGTTCCCCAGGGCAGAGCTCAAAACTGCTTAGGACTTGACCTAGTTCATACTATTACTGCAGTTTGAAAAACAGAGACAGGTGGTCTGACAAAGGGTTTAAAAGTTTTTTATTCATATGACAATTTTGCATACGGCAGAAAAATTAAAATGCAATGCAATTTAAATATTTAAAATCGTTTTAAAACAAGATTATCCTATGGTTACACAACAATGTGAATGTACTTTTTTTTTTTTTTTTTTTTTGAGACAGAGTTTCGCTCTTTTTGCCCAGACTGGAGTGCAATGGCGTGATCTCGGCTCACCACAGCCTCCGCTTCCCAGATTCAAGCGATTCTCCTGCCTCACCCTCCCGAGTAGCTGGGATTACAGGCATGTGCCACCACATCTGGCTAATTTTGTATTTTTTGTAGAGACAGGGTTTCTCCATGTTGGTCAGGCTGGTCTGGAACTCCCTACTTCAGGTGATCTGCCCCCTTTGGCCTCCCAAAGTGTTGGGATTACAGGCACACGCCACCGTGCCTGGCTAATTTTGTATTTTTAGTAGAGACGGGGTTTCTCCATGTTGGTCAGGCTGGTCTTGAACTCCCGACCTCAGGTGATCCACCTGCCTCGGCCTCCCAAAGTGCTGGGATTACAGGCGTGAGCCACCGCACCTGGCCAACAATGTGAATGTACTTAATGCCATGTACACTTACATGGCTGAGATGGTAAACTTTATGTTATGTGTATTTCACTACAATTGAAAAAAAAAAAAAAAAAAACAAGACTGCCAGGCACGATGGCTCACACCTATAATTCCAGCATTTTGGGAAGCCAGGATAGGAAGATCACTTGAGGCCAGGAATCCAAGACCAGCCTGGGTAACATAGCAAGATTCCATCTTTACAAAAAAAAATCGTACAAATTAGTTAGGCATAGTGGTGCAAGCCTGTGGTCCCAGCTACTCGGGAGACTGAGGCAGGAAGATCGCTTGAACCCAGGAGGTTGACGCTGCAGTGAGCAGCATTCGTGCCACCCCAGCCAGGGTGACAGAGTGAGACCCTGTCGCAAAAAAACAAACAAAAAACTCAAGACTATCCTGGATGTGTAGTTGCTACTACCATGCCCCTGGCCCTTCTGTACAGGGGGATTTTAAAGAGATAAACAAATATCTCAAGTAGGAGAAGTATTGAAACCTTTGATTCCTAGAGAAGATGGAGAAAGAAAGGATTCCTGGTTTAACAAAATGTTCAAATTTAGTGAAATTTAAAGTACCGTAATATCACCAATGCCCAGAAGCCTCAGCCATCTGTCACACTGAGGGCTAGGAAATGAGCAAAAATGCCTCTGTGGGACCACAAGAAATATCACTAGACTAATTGAAGAACCAATTTTATGAAGTAGATGATCCCCATTTTTAAAACTGTAAAGAAAGCGTTTACGTTTTTGTTTTTATTTTATAAAGACAGGGTCTTGCTGGGCACAGTGGCTCACTCCTGTAATCCCAGCACTTTAGGAGGCTGAGGTGGGCAGACCACAAGCTCGGGAGATTGAGATCATCTTGTCCAACATGGTGAAACCCCGTCTCCACTAAAAATACAAAAGTTAGCTGGGTATGGTAGCACGCGCCTGTGATCCCAGCCACGCGGGAGGCTGAGGCTGGAGAATCGCTTGAACCCAGGAGGCGGAGATTGCAGTGAGCCGAGATTGCACCACTGCACTCCAGCCTGGATGACAGAGTGAGTCTCTATCTCAAAAAATAAAAAAGACAGGTATCCCTCTGTTGCCCAGGCTGGAGTGTAGTGGCGCAACTATAGCTCACCATAGCCTCAACCTTCTGGCATCAAGCGATCCTCCCACCTCAGCCTCCCAAGTAGCTAGGACCCTAAGTGTGTACCACCATGCCCGGCTAATTTTTTTTGGTGGGGCTGTAGGGGAGGAGTCACACTATATTGCCCAGGCTGGTCTCAAATTCCTGGCCCCAAGCAATCCTCCTGCCTTAGCCTCCCAAAGTGCTGGGATTACAAGAGTGAACCACTGCACCCAGTGGTTACCATTTTATAGTCAAGGAAATTAAAGCTTAGAAAAAAGTAACTTGTGGCCGGCTGCCATGGCTCATGCCTGTAATCCCAACACTTTGGGAGGCCGAGGCGGGCGGATCACCTGAAGTAGGGAGTTCAAGACCAGCCTGACCAACATGGAGAAACCCTGTCTCTACAAAAAATGCAAAATTAACCAGACGTGGTGGCGTATGCCTGTAATCCCAGCTACTTGGGAGGCTGAGGCAGGAGAATCGCTTGAACTTGGGAGGCAGAGGTTGTGGTGAGCCAAGTTCGAGCCATTGCACTCCAGCCTGGGCAACAAGAGGGAAACTCTGTATCAAAAAAAAGAAAAAGTAACTTGTGTAAATTTATATATACAGCTGGCCAGTTGAAAACAAAGATTCAAAACTACCTTGGGTGTGGGAAGAGTTAAAAAAAAAAAAAAAAAGACCCAAAGTCCATGCTGTTTCCAGTGCCCCATGCCTTATAATGGCTTTCTTGTTTGGCTTGGTTTTGTTTTGAGTCCTCCCAAAGCAACTCTGACTACCTAATCCAAACAGGACATTATTGGAAGGAGCCTAGGGTGGCTCCGGGGACTAAAGGAAGTGCTAATAAACAGCCCTAGACAGGCAGGGACCACGGCAGCTGAGGGACCTTCAGTCTAAAACACGAGCGTCCATGTGACACAGCTCCACGCGTGCCAGGCTCAGAGATTCTGTCCAGGTTTCAAATTCCCAGGACAGAGAATCTGGTTTGCCTGCTTGGGTTAGGTGCCCACAGCCTTATCAGTCAGCTCTGCCCAGGGAGACAGAGTCCCAAACCCGAGGCATGGCCACTGGGGTGCATCCTAGGTGTTGGCTCTTCTCAGAGAAGGGAAATCCCTGTGGATCAGGAAGTCCCCTCAGATAAGTCCCCAGCAGAAAATTTTCTGCGGGGAGGAAAAAGGGAACAGTAGTAGCCTGTCACCCGAGAAGCTTCCATGGCGACATTTGGAGCTATCAATTCAGCCTCAGCTTCACAGTTTGCTCCCTTCAAGGTTTCATCATTATCAGGGGCTGCAAACCTGGGCAGCATATCTGCAATTCTGGCATCGCTGTATCCCTCAGTGTTAAAACTCATCTTAACTACACCAACGTTGTTGGAGCTTGTCTTCCAAAGGCACCCCTGGGGACTTAGTGGGTGCAAGGGCCACTCAGGGAAAAGGAAAATGAAAGGCACACAACCAAGAGAGCTCAGAGGTACCTGGAAGGCTGTGCTCACTCTCCAGAAATCCCTGAAGGCTCTTTTGGAAGAAAGAAAAGAAAAAGTGTGCCGTGCATTTGACTCAGATTAGCTGTCATGGCATGAAAACCTGCCCATGCACAGTCAGCCCTAACAAGCAATAACCAGAGGTGCCTGGCCTAAACTCTAAAATGCTCTTAAGGATATTAGAACCATTAACTCTAACTAGAGTTAATCTATAGGCACAAATCACTCACCAAATTAACCGGCCAGCAGTTCAACAGCCTTTCAAAGTCAGGAAGGCCTGTATATAAATCAACAGCAGCGACTACCACTGCTTAGCACCTTACTGCTATTTCAATTGCATTTCTCTACAATCCTGAGAAAGCTGCTATTATTATAACCATTTATGGATAAGAAAGATGAGGCACAGAGTTTGTTTGTTTGTTTTTTTTTTTTTTTGAGAGGGAGTCTCGCGCTGTCGCCCAGGCTGGAGTGCAGTGGCCAGATCTCAGCTCACTGCAAGCTCCGCCTCCCGGGTTTACGCCATTCTCCTGCCTCAGCCTCCCGAGTAGCTGGGACTACAGGCGCCCGCCACCTCGCCCGGCTAGTTTTTTATATTTTTTAGTAGAGACGGGGTTTCACTGTGTTAGCCAGGATGGTCTCGATCTCCTGACCTCGGAGGCACAGAGTTTTGATGTGACCCAGGACACACAATGTTGGGAAATTCCAGACAGAATGGGGACTTGAATTTAGGTCTTCTGACCCCAAATCCTAGACAGATGTTTCTTATGAGGACTTTCTCATGGATTCATCACTTCTTTACTCCCTTTATGTCATCAGCCCTTTCTTCAGAGTAAGTTACCTAATGATTCTCCACCCTTGCACAGTGGGGCTGGTTTCTCCATGCCAGTGTAAAGTACATACAAAGAATGCATCGGATTAGTTTCTATGCCCAAGAAAGTAGTGTCACCCTTGTCATGGGCTCTAATTGCAAGAACAGCTGAGCTGGAGCAGATCCTGGTGACCATTTGTTGCCAAGTCCAGGATTACACAGTGGACAAGAGGAGTTTTCTAGGACTACACTAAAGTGAGTATAGTTAGGGTGAGGATTTCAGGACTATGGAACTAGAAGGAACTTTATTCTAAACCTCAGGCTTGAAATTCAAAACCCGAGTTTTTGCCCTTGCCTGTTAGATGTCAATCAGAGCTTAGTTCAGCCTGAGTGCTCCTGCACAAGTCTTCAGTGTTCCTCTATGGATTTGTGATTGTCTGGCCTCTCCATCACCCCTCTGGAGTGGGCAATAAGTGAAAGTGGCATGGAATGAGGTATGATTTGGGCAGAGAGGAAAATCAGCCTCTTCATGGTCCTGACCTGTTTTTCAAACTCTGAGTCAAGAATCCATTGATGGGTTGTTAAAGCAATTTACTGGGTCAAGACCAACACTTAAAAAAATAATATAAGATAAAATTAGGCCGGGCGCAGTGGCTCAACCCTGTAATCCCAGCACTTTGGGAGGCCGAGACAGGCGGATCACGAGGTCAGGAGATCGAGACCATCTTGGCTAACACGGTGAAACCCCGTCTCTACTAAAAAATACAAAAAACTAGCCGGGCGAGGTGGCGGGCGCCTGTAGTCCCAGCTACTCCGGAGGCTGAGGCAGGAGAATGGCGTAAACCCGGGAGGCGGAGCTTGCAGTGAGCTGAGATCCGGCCACTGCACTCCAGCCTGGGCGACAGAGCGAGACTCCGTCTCAAAAAAAAAAAAAAAAAAGATAAAATTAGTCAAGCAGGAAATATCAGATTATATCACATGTAGTTATGGTAAATAATGTTTCATAAAACCTTTTAAAATAATTTTCAAGAATAAATATATTTATGTATAATGGTTAGCTATGTAAAAATGTACCTTTTTTTTTTTTTTTTTTTTTTGGTTTTTGAGACAGAGTCTCGCTCTGTCGCCCAGGCTAGAGTGCAGTGGCGCGATCTCGGCTCACTGTAAGCTCCGCCGCCTCCCAGGTTCACGCCATTATCCTGCCTCAGCCTCCCAAGTAGCTGGGACTACAAGCGCCCGCCACCACGCCCGGCTAATTTTTTTGTATTTTTAGTAGAGACGGGGTTTCACCGTGTTTGCCACGATGGTCTCGATCTCCTGACCTCGTGATCCGCCCGCCTCGGCCTCCCAAAGTGCTGGGATTACAGGCGTGAACTACCGAGCCCCGCCATAAAAATGTATCTTTTACCACAAGTCTTAGTTTAAAAAAAAAAAAAAAGTTTGAAAGGCACTGGCTAAGTGGATTGAGAGCTGGAATGTCTGAGATTTATAACCCTCTCCACTTAAATATGAGATCTCAGATGTCAGGGAATATTATGGGGCCTATTTAAAGCTTGCCACCCAGAAACGTGAAACCAAAACCGAAAGCTGCAAGGAAAAAGATTTTGAAACTAGATTTTGTAAAATATTTCTAAATTGTCTATGTTAAAACATATAATAGAATTGAAAGGGGTAAAACTGAAAAAACATCTGCACCCACACGTCAAAGTGTCATATTCTTACTATTAAAATAATGATTATAAATCAAGAGGTGAAAAAGTCTGATACCCCAACAGAAGAAAAGGGACAGAGGCGAATCATGAGAAAAAGGGAAATCGATAAAAAGATGTTCGCCGGGCGCGGTGGCTCAAGCCTGTAATCCCAGCACTTTGGCAGGCTGAGGTAGGTGGATCACCTGAGGTCAGGAGTTCTAAACCAGCCTGGCCAACATGTGAAACCCCGTCTCTACTAAAAATACAAAAATTAGCTGAGAGTGGTGGCACGTGCCTGTAGGCTCAGCTACTTGGGAGGCGGAGGCACAAGGATCAGTTGAACCCAGGAGGCAGAAGTTGCAGTGAGCCGAGATTGTACCACTGCACACCAGCCTGTACAACAGAGTAAGACTCGGTCTCAAAATAAATAAATAAAAAAAAATAAAAAGATGTTCAACTTCACCAACAATGTCAATTAAGACAGGATCTAATTTTTTTTCAACTCCCGATGTTTTTTAAATACTCAGTTTTGTCAAGGATGTAATACTATAAAGGCACCACATACTGCTGGTGGGAGTATAACTAGGTAAACCGGGAGAAAAATTGGCAATATACACCAGAAGCCTTGAAAATTGTACCCTTTGTCTTAATAATCCCTCTTCAAATAATTTATCTCAAGGAAACAATCATGGGTGTGTTCAAGGTTGTTAACAATAGTAAAAAACTTGAGAGAAAAAAAAAAAACTCTGGCTCTCCAACAATAGGAATGTTATGATCTTGTGTACAAAATATAATTAATTAATTAATTAATAAGTTAACAAGCAAAGCCCCAACCTGGGGCTTGAGTTTGGGCCATTCTGGGGGCTGAAAACCTGACCACTCCTTTGGGAGTTCATTTTCCTGAGCTGACCGATGAAGGCAGAAGGAGGGAGGAGTTTGGAAAACACAGGCTTGGGGGTGGTGCGATGCAGACAATGGGACTGTTGAACCTCAGAAGAGACAGGTCGAGATGGAAGCCGAGAAGCTATTTTCAAGAGATACTTTGCAAGACTCTAAATCTGAGGCCTGGGATTAACAAAAAAGACATCATAGGTCTGTTGGTAAAAAGTGCCCTGGAGAAGAGTGCAGCAGACAAGAGAGTCTAGGGACTGCGAGGGACTTTGCAGTTTTATTTAGGGTAGGCAGGGAAGGCCCCTCTGATGAGTTGAGATTTAGCAGAGACCTGAAGAAATGGTGAGAACTACCAAGGGAGGCTAGGCAAAGGGAACAGCCAGTGCAAAGGCCTTGAGGCAGCACATGCTTGCTGTGTTTGAAGAACAGCAAGGAAGCCAGTGTGGCTGGAGTGTGGTGAGCACAGGTGACACTGGCAGGAGACGAGAGCAGTAAAGCAGCCAGGTTGGGTCATGTAGGACCTTGTGGTCATTCTGAGGATTTGTCATTTACTCTGAGTGAGATAGGAAGTCGTAGGGAGGATTTTGAGTAGGGAAGGGACATGTCCTGACTTAGGTTTTTATTATTTATTTGTTTATGTATGTATGTATGTATGTATGTATGTATGTATGTATGTATTTTTGAGATGGAGTCTTGCTTTGTCACTGAGGCTAAGGTGCTGTGGCGCAATCTCAGCTCGCGGAAACCTCCACCTCCCGAGCACAAGCGATTTTCCTGCCTCAACCTCCCTAGTAGCTGGGATTACAGGCATGTGCCATCACGCCCAGCTGATTTTTATATTTTTCGTAGAGACGGGGATTCACCATGTTGGCCAGGCTGGTCTTGAACTCCTGACCTCAAGTGATCCATCTGCCTTGGCCTTCCAAAGTGCTAGGATTACAGGCATGAGCCGCTGAGCCCGGCCTTGACTTAGGTTTTTAAAGGATCACTCTAGAGAGTGCAATGTGGAGGACAGGCTTAGGGGACAGGTGTGGGGGCTGAAGATAGAAGTTAGATACCAGTTAGGAGGTTACTGCAATAATCCAGGTAGGAGGTGGTGACTTGGACCAGGATGATGGCAGAGGAAACAATGAGATGTGTTCAGATCTTAGATCTATTTTGAAGGTAGACTGATAGAATTTGCTAATGGATGGGGTGAGATTTTGTGTGTGTGTGTGTGTATGTGTGTGTATAAGCGAGAGAACAGGCTGGGCATAGTGCTTCACACCTGTAATCCTAGCACTTTGGGAGGCCAAGGTGGGTGGATCACTTGGGGTCAGGGGTTTGACATAGTGAAACCCCATCTCTACTAAACATACAAAAATTAGCTGGGCGTGGTGGTGCGCACCTATAATCCCAGCTACTCCGGAGACTGAGGCAGGAGATTCACTTAAACCTGTGAGGCAGAGGTTGCAGTGAGCCAAGATTTCTCCACTGCACTCTAGCCTGGTCAACAGAGCAAGACTCCATCTCAAAAAAAAAAAAAAAAGAGAGAGAACAATGGGGCCCACCTCACTCCACATGAATCAGATTCTCTGCAGATAGTTCATGGTATTTCTTTTCTTTTTTTCCCTCCAAGTTATTTGTGGAGAAAGTTCATGGTATTTCCTAAACACTCCCCAGGAGACACTAATGTGCAGCCAGGGTTAAGAACCACTGCTCTAGATGGTGAGCTTATAGGAAACTTCTATTCCTTTTTTTTTTTTTTTTTTTTTTTAAGATGCAGTCTCGCTCTGTCGCCCAGGCTGGAGTACAATAGCTCTATCTCAGCTCACCGCAGCCTCTGCCTCCCAGATTCAAGCGATTCTCCTACCTCAGCCTCCTGAGTAGCTGGGATTACAGGCGTATGCCACCACGCCTGGCAAATTTTGTATTTTTAGTAGAGACAAGGTTTCTCCATTTTGGTGAGGCTGGTCTCAAACTCCTAACCTCAGGTGATCCACCTGCCTCGGCGTCCCAAAGTGTTAGGATTACAGGCGTGAGTCACCTGGAAACTTTTATTCTTATCTTTATGTTTTGTGTGTGTGTGTTTTTTTTAAAAATATTCTTATCTTTATTTTCCACATTTTCTACAATAAAAGTTTTAATAAGAGGAGAAAGGGGGCTGGGCGTGGTGGCTCACGCCTGTAATCTCAGCACTTTGGGAGGCTGAGGCGGGTGGATCACGAGGTCAGGAGATGGAGACCATTCTGGCTAACATGGTGAAACCCCATCTCTACTAAAAATACAAAAACAATTAGCTAGGTGTAGTGGGGGGCACCTGTAATCCTAGCTACTTGGGAGGCTGAGGCAGGAGAATGGTGTGAACCCGGGAGGTGGAGCTTGCAGTGAGCTGACATCAGGCCACTGCACTCCAGCCTGGGTGACAGTGCGAGACTCCATCTCAAAAAAAAAAAAAGAGGAGAAAGGATATTTTAAACAAAACATCTCCCCCCACCCATCTTGAACTATGAAATGTAAGATAATACCAATACAACTTTCTTTTAATGATCGTATCTCCACTTGCCAAATACTTACCATCCCATGACCAGCATAAATGTCACCTTCTCTCTGGAGCCCCTTGCACTTCCCCAACCACCAGTGACGGCTCATTTTTGGCCTCTCCTGTGGCCCACATGGCCCCTCTGTTTGGAACTTAGTTCTCTCTCTTTTTTTTGAGATGGAGTCATTCACTCTGTTGCTTTGCCTAGGCTGGAGTGTAGTGGCGTGATTTCAGCTCACTACAACCTCTGCCTCCTAGGTTCAAGCAATTCTCATGCCTCAGCCTCCCAAGTAGCTGGGATTACAGGCACGCACCAGCACGCTCGGCTCATTTTTGTATTTTTAAAAGTAGAGACAGGGTTTCGCCATGTTGGCCAGGCTGCTCTTGAACTCCTGACCTCAAAAGATCTGCCTGCCTCGGCCTCCCAAAGTGCTGGGATTAGGCGTGAGCCACTGCACCTGGCTAGAGTTTAGTTCCCTAGTGTTGGTACTTGGAGCCTGCTTTTTTGGAGGAGGTCTTTTCTATAAACCCACTCTGGAAACAATGTCAAAGCAGGAAGTCAGAGATTGTGTTTGAGGTCCACAGTCCAGCTGGAAGAAGTGGTAAATAGAGGACCTTAGATTGTCAGGCCATTGGGCCACAGAATCAGGGCCTGGATCTGGGACAGTCCTTGGTCTCCCCTGAGGTTCTAGGCTCCTGGTTCACCTGTTTGGAATCCCTGTCTCTTGGGTGGCAGGGAGTGAGCTATTTGTGTAAGACTAAGGCCTTAGAATATGTCCCAAGCTCTCTGGCATCAGGCACCCCACTCAGGGGCCAAACAGAAAGCTGTGAAGGGTAGTGAGAAAAGTCTCTTCTTACACCTCCTCTCTACCAACACTATTTAGTGTCTTGCTTTTTTAGCTTTCATGTTATATTATGACTGGTTTCCCATGTCATTAAATATTCTTCAGAAATTTAACTTTGATGGTAACATATTATCCCCATTAACCATAACTTTATCATCCTCCAACTGTTCAAAAGTGAGATTATTTCTAGCTTTTACTATTATAGTATATTTAATCTCACCTGGTAATTGGTCTAAAAGGAATAATTAGGAATCAGTCCCCAAATTTTGAGATGGCAGCCAAGAAGTCTTCTTCATTTTCTACAGCTTTCCCACATTTTTGTGTTTTTTGAGAGACGCTTTGCCACCCAGGCTGCAGTGCAGTGGGATGATCATAGTTCACTGTAACCTCAAATTCCTGGGCTTAACCAATCTTCATGCCTCAGGCTCCCAAATAGCTAGGATTAATGGCGCATGCCACCATGCCAGGCTAATTTTCTTATTTTTGTAGAGACAGGAGTCTTGCTATGTTGCCCAGGCTGGTTTTGAACTCCTGGGCTCAAGCGATCCTCTCACCTCAACCTCCCTAAATGTTGGGATTATAGAGGTGAGCCACCATGCCTTTTTTTTTTTTTTTTTTTTTTTTAAATTCTGTTTTGGAAAGGATATCCCTCTTGCCACCATCCGAATAATATCTATCTTTACTATTATAATTTATGTCTGTAAATAGCTTTACAGTTCACAAAGCATTTTCTTATACAATGTCTCAGCTAATCAACACAGCAACACTATGAAATAAGCTATTATTTCCATTTTACATTTGGGGAAATTAAGGCTCAGAAAGGCTATGTGATATGTTCAAGGTAATACATTTAGTGTCAGAGCTGGGATGTGGACCCAGGTCTTGGGACTTCCAAAACCATATCCTTTACCGTGGGCAAAGTGCTATGCTGGGGTCTTGCCAGACACATAGACGGCATTGGAAGAAGGGCAGGTATGGAACAGCACCCCACGTATAGTGGGCGATGCCATTGGTAAGATACAGAGAAAGTGCTACAGACAGTGGCTTTGCAAGGACAGAGCGGTTCCTCCCACAGAGGGCATGCAGTAGGCTTTGGGAAGAAACGTGGCCAAGTCGGGTCTTCAAAAGTGAATAGGATCTAGATATTCAGAATAAGAGAGAGGGCTTTGCACAGGCTCAGTGAATGGGAAAGGAAAGTGTGGCTGATTGGGGAAAGCGCCAGCACAGGGAGCAAGAGATGGGGCGTGGCTGGGGAGGAATGGAATTGTAATTCTAGCCTCACAGAGGCTAGAGCCAGCAGGGCCTTGGGATCATGTGGGGAGGAAACCAGAGATGTGTGGAACAATCTGCTGAAGGCAGAACCAGGCAGGGAAAGGGCAGGGTCGGTTCGTACCCTTGCCTCTGGCCACCCGGGCCAATGCTCCTTCCCTGCAGTAAACCTGATTAATCTCAAACTCAGGTGCCGTTTCCTTGGAATAGTATTTACTGCGGGGCGCGGTGGCTCACGCCTGTAATCTCAGCGCTTTGGGAGGCTAAGGCGGGAGGATCCCTTGAGCCTAGGGGTTCGAGAGCAGCCCGGGCAAAATAGCGAGACCCTGTGGTTAAAAAAAAATAATAATAAAATTAGCCGATAATGGTGGCACGCGACGGTAGTATCAGCTTCTTGGGAAGCTGAGGCAGGAGGATCACCTGAGTCCAGAGAGGGCGAGGCTGCAGTGAGCCATCATCGTGCCACTGTACTCCAGCCTGGGCGACAGTGTGAGACCCTGTCTCAAAAAAAGAAAAAAAAAGTTGTTCAAGTTGTGTAGTGCACCGGAGGAAAGAAGTATGACAATAACAAAGGACAGCAGCCGGCTCTTTTTTTCCTCAGGATGTGGAGAGTGGGCGCCTTGGGAAGATGAAATTGAGTATGTGCGGGGGAGGGGTCATATGAAACAAGGTCGGGAGGGGGGCGGGGAGAGCTGGGGCGCTAGAGGAGCTTGGGGCTCGCGCTGCGGGGGAGGAAGCGCCTTCCGCGGTCGCTGGGGGGAAGTGGTTAGGAGGAAGCAAGGGCAGTGGAGGGGACTGCTGGAGGGTCCCATCTGGGAAAGCAGGCACGGATGCGGGGACATTTCCTCCCGTCACCCTGGCAAAGAGCTCGCCGGGCTGGAGGGTCAGAGTTCTCAGATCCAAGTGGAGAAAACCGGGAACGGTTCCGGCTCTGGGGACTGACATTCATCGCGGCAGTTTCTGGTGGCAAAACAGAGGAAACAAAGGAATGATGAAATGAACTGAGCTGCCTTCATGCCCCGGATGAATGTTCAGCCATTAGAGAAGAGTGAATCCCAGCTGGGATTTGGGGTTCCACGGTGTACTAGAAAAGCAAGACAAAGAGAAGCGCCTACTAGAAGCTGCCATTTTGGAAAACAAAAGCAAACGTGTGTGTGTGTGTGTGCTGTTACATGGACATGGGGAAATTACGGAAGTAAATACTAATGCTAGTGTAAATTGGGATGGTGGAAAATGAGGAAGAGGGCGGCGGGGGAATCCTTAGTACTTACAGAGAAAACGGAGCAAGTGCACAAGCACGCCAAACCACCCGTTGCCCGAGCTCGGCGCTCACGCGGCCAGGATGACGCCTGTGGGGTGCCCCAGGGGCCCTGCTCGCCGCCACGCTGCTCAGGGTCATTTACAGTCTCTCCGCTCTTTGTTAAATAAAGAGGGTGAGACAGGGACGGGCTGGAGTCGCCAGGGGTCTTGGAGGGCGGAGGGGACGGGTCGGGGCGCCCCTCGCTCCTGCCACGCTGCCGCCACCCCAGACAAAGACAGCTGCGTCCCGCAGGAGTGCAGAGGCCCCTGCGCGCAGGAACTGACTCTCCTGTCCCGTCTCCCCCTGACGCCCACACACCCAAGCGGCAGCCCACTCCCCTTCTACCCTGCAGCCATTTGCTTCCCACCCCTTGATTTTCTTTTTTCTTTTCCCCTCCCCTCAGCATCCCCCCAACCTCCTCTGATACACTTTCTAATTGTCTAATGAATTTACCTATTATAGGCATTTTGTGTAAGTGGAATCATATAATACTCGTCCTTCTGTGTCAGTCTTATTTTGCTTAGCATAATGTTTTTTATTTATTATTATTTTTTCTTTAATTGAGACAGGGTCTCGCTCTGTCGCCCAGGCTGGAGCACAGTGGCGCTCGGCTCACTGCAACCTCCACCTCCGGGTTTCAAATCATCCTTCCACCTCAGCCTCCCGAATAGCTGGGACTACAGGCACGCCGCCACCACTGCCTAGCTAATTTTTATACCTTTGGTAGAGATGAGGTTTCGACATGTTGCCCACGCTGGTCTCCAGCTCCTGAACTCAAACGATCCTCCCACCACAGCCTCCCAAAGTGCTGTAATTACAGGCGTGTGAGCCACAATGCCCGGCCGCTTAGCATAATCTTTTCACGTATGAGAACTTCATTTCTTTTATTGTATTTGTGGTAATATGTACACAACATAAAACTTATTTTAACCAATTGTTTAAGTGTACAGTTTAGTGGCACTAAATATAATCACATGGTTGTGCACTCACCACCATCATCCATCTCTAGAACTCTGCCATCATCCTAAATTGAAACTCTGTACCCATGAAACAACTCCTCCCTCATTCCCCTCTACCCAGCTCCTGGCAACCACCAGTCTACTTTCTGTCCCTGTGCACTTGGGAGCATCACCTTTCTGGGACATCTGCAATGGTTCTCTGGAGGATTGTGTCTCCCCTTTTTAAAAAAATTCTTTTCTTTTCTTTCTTTGCCTTTTTTTTTTTTTTTTTTTTTTTTTTTTGAGACGGAGTCTCGCTCTGTCGCCCGGGCTGGCGTGCAGTGGCCGGGTCTCGGCTCCCTGCAAGCTCTGCCTCCCGGGTTTACGCCATTCTCCTGCCTCAGCCTCCCGAGTAGCTAGGACTACAGGCGCCCGCCACCTCGTCCGGCTAGTTTTTTGTATTTTTAGTAGAGACGGGGTTTCACTGTGTTAGCCAGGATGGTCTCGATCTCCTGACCTCGTGATCCGCCCGTCTCGGCCTCCCAAAGTGCTGGGATTACAGGCTTGAGCCACCGCGCCCGGCCGCCTTTTTTTTTTCTTTTCTTTTTTTTTTTTTTTTTTTGGTAGAGAAGGGGTCTCACTTCATTGCCCAGGCTGATGTCCAACTTCTAGGCTCAAGCAATCTGCCTGCCTTGGCTTCCCAAAGTGTTGGGATTACAAGCGTGAGCCACTGTGCCCCGCCTGTGGTCTCATTTTGGAGGGCAAGAGGGATAGAGATAGCCATGACCTGGAGAATATTGAGATGTGGACAACAAGGATGACAAAATTTGGTCCTATGAGAAATCATCTGTGAGGAAGAGTGGAGGGAACTGAGCATGTTCAAGGCAGTGAGGTCCTGGGATGATCTCAATTCACCTAAGAAAACCAAAACTAGGAAGCAAAGAGGTTTCAGTTAATCAACAGATTTGAAAGGAGCAAGCCTTGTGATATAACTGGAGAAGAGAAGACTCAGGCGATCACACAGACTGTCTTCACCCAAGTGAAGGATGATTATGTAGGAAAGTAGATAGAAGATGCTGTCAATAGAAATATAAAAGGAATTGGGGCCAGCTGCGGTGGCTCAAGCCTGTAATCCCAGCACTTTGGGAGGCCAAGACGGGCGGATCACGAGGTCAGGAGATCAAGACCATCCTGGCTAACACGGTGAAACCCCGTCCTACTAAAAAATACAAAAAAAAAACTAGCCGGGCGAGGTGGCGGGTGCTTATAGTCCCAGCTACTTGGGAGGCTGAGGCAGGAGAATGGCGTGAACCCGAGAGGAGGAGCTTGCAGTGAGCTGAGATCCGGCCACTGCACTCCAGCCTAGGTGACAGAGCAAGACTCTGTCTCAAAAAAAAAAAAAAAAAAAAAAAGAAAAAGAAATATAAAAGGAATCATATTAAAAAAAATTTCAGTAGCCACATTTTTTTTTTTTTTTTTTGAGACAGAGTCTTGCTTTGTTGCCCAGGCTGGCGTGTAGTGGTGTGATCTTGGCTCACTGCAACCTCCTAGGTTCAAGCGATTCTCCTGCCTCAGCCTTCCAGGTAGCTGGGATTACAGGCACACCACCATGCGGGACTAATTTTGTATTTTTAGTACAGACAGGGTTTCACCATGTTGGTCAGGATGGTCTCAAACTCCTGACCTCAGGTGATATGCCTGCCTCAGCCTCCCAAAGCGCTGGGATTACAGGCGTTAAGCCACCACACCTGGCCAATATTTATTTATTTATTTATTTTGAGACGGAGTCTCGCTCTGTCTCCCAGGCTGGAGTACAGTGGCGTGATCTCAGCTCACTGCAAGCTCCGCTTCCCGGGTTCGTGCCATTCTCCTGCCTCAGCCTCCCGAGTAGCTGGGACTACAGGCGCCTGCCACCATGCCCAGCTAATTTTCTTTTTTTTTGTACTTTTAGTAGAGACTGGGTTTCACCATGTTGGCCAGGATGGCCTCAATCTCCTGACCTCGTGATCTGCCTGCCTCGGCCTCCCAGAGTGCTGGGATTACAGGCGTGAGCCACTGCGCCCGGCCCCCAATTTTTAAATTAATAATGAGAAGCTGGGCATGGTGGCACACACCTGTGGTTCCAGCTACTCAGAAGGCTGAGGCAGGAGGATCATTTGAACCCAGGAAGTTGAGGCTGCAGTGAGCTGTGTTCACACTACTGCACTCCAGCCTAGGCGACAAAGCAAGACCCTGTTGAAAAAAAAATGTTTAATAATGAGATATCTCACATTCTTATTTTTACATTTGGTCTCTGAAATCAGGTTGGCTTCATATCAAGTGCTCTATAGCTACCTGTGGCCATTGTATTGGACAGTGCAGGGTTAGAAACTGGACTTAAGGGTTAGGGCTGGGTTCAAGCCCCACATTCCATCCCTTACTAGGCTGTGTGACTAGACACATTACTTAGCCTCTCCTATTTCTGTTTCTTCATCTATAAAATGAAACTAAAAATAGTACCTACTTTATAGGGTAATTTTGTGAATTAATGGCACATGAAGCATATGGTGCATGTTCAGTAAATGTTGGCTATTATTAGCAGTAAATTCGGTGGTTATTGAATTAGTGATATTGCAGTATCACTGTTAGGGTGACCTCCATTCTCATCAGATGATGTGGCTTGGGGGTATTCCAAAGGGGCAAGATTAAAAAACAATAAGCAAACCGGGAAAACCTATTTGCAACACATATGAAAACAAAATGTTGTTATTCTTGCTATGTAGGAAGTGCTTGCAAATAAATAAGAAAATGAATACCAATGGAAAATTCAAAAGAAACAAACATCTGAAGTGATTTTTTTTTTAAAGCAAGGCCCACTTTAAATAGGTGCAACTCTCCTTGGAATCAGACATAAAAATAAACAAAAGACATTTTTTGTTGTTATTGAGTTAACAGATCAACAGCCAGAATTTGGTAACACCTAATATTGAAGAAGGTGTGGGGAGATCCCTTCTCTTTTTAAATCAAGATTTCCTGAAGTTTCTATTGTTAGATCTGACCACAGACTATCTGGAGAAAAGAGCTGAGTTCTTGGTTCAAGGAGGAACTAGCCAGAGCCTTTTCTACCCATTTTTTCCCTTGTCCAGATAAAGCTCAACAGCCAACAAACTTCTCCTAGCAAGTTGACTTTTTCCTTGTCCTGTGTGCAGACTCTGCACATTAGCTTTGCTAATAGTCCTTTACCACAGGTGTTGACATTTCACGTAGCTTGAAATAGCCCCTAGCATTGTTCTACATTTGGACAGGGCTGACATACTTAAGCCACAATACCCCCAGAATATTCTTAGACTTCTAGCTACCTCCTTCAGGAATGTTTTATCTGCCAGCAGGATTGGCTACATAATTTTCAGGACCCAGGGGAAAATGAAAATATGGGCCCCTTTCTCATAAAAGGAGGAAAAAAGCTCTTTAATTTTTTTTCTGCAGTCTCTCTCTCAACCTGTCATGATGTTTTTATTTGCTATTTATTGTTGCACTCTCTCGGACATAGAGATACTTCAGAGGTCAGTGCAGGCCCTCACAGATGCCCAGGACTCTGCCGCAAGGCAGCATGCATTTTCCAGTCAGGGAAAACTTTCTTTTTTTTTTGAGACAGAGTCTAGCACTGTTGCCCAGGCTGGAGTGCAGTGGCACAATCTCGGCTCACTGCAAGCTCCGCGTCCCGGGTTCATGCCATTCTCCTGCCTCAGCCTCCCGAGTAACTGGGACTACAGGCACCCACCACCACGCCTGGCTAATTTTTTTGTATTTTTTAGTACGACAGGGTTTCACCGTGTTAGCCAGGATGGTCTCGATCTCCTGACCTCGTGATCTGCCCGCCTCGGCCTCCCAAAGTGCTGGGATTACAGGCGTGAGCCACCGTGCCCAGCCCTATTTTAACCAATTGTTTAAGTGTACAGTTTAGTGGCACTAAATATAGTCACATGGTTGTGCACTCACCACCATCATCCATCTCTAGAACTCTGCCATCATCCTAAGCTGAAACTCTGTACCCATGAAACAACTCCTCCCTCATTCCCCTCTACCCAGCTCCTGGCAACCACCAGTCTACTTTCTGTCCCTGTGCACTTGGGAGCATCACCTTTCTGGGACATCTGCAATGGTTCTCTGGAGGATTGTGTCTCCCCTTTTTTTAAAATTTATTTTCAGGCTGGGCGCGGTATATATAGATATATAGACAGATATGTATTTTCCTTTTCTTTTTCTTTCTTTCTTTCTTTTTTTTCTTTTCTTTTTTGCTTTTTTTGGTAGAGAAGGGGTCTCACTTCATTGCCCAGGCTGATGTCCAACTTCTAGGCTCAAGCAATCTGCCTGCCTTGGCTTCCCAAAGTGTTGGGATTACAAGCGTGAGCCACTGTGCCCCGCCTGTGGTCTCATTTTGGAGGGCAAGAGGGATAGAGATAGCCATGACCTGGAGAATATTGAGATGTGGACAACAAGGATGACAAAATTTGGTCCTATGAGAAATCATCTGTGAGGAAGAGTGGAGGGAACTGAGCATGTTCAAGGCAGTGAGGTCCTGGGATGATCTCAATTCAGGAGGTTTCACTTTATTAACAGACTTGAAAGGAGCAAGCAGGCTAGGTGTGGTGGCTCACACCTGTAATTCCAGTACTTTGGGAGGCCGAGGCGGGCGGATCACAGGGTCAAGAGATTGAGACCATCCTGGCCAACATGGTGAAAGCCTGTCTACCAAAAATACAAAAATTAGCTGGGCGTGGTGGTGCATGCCTGTAGTACCAGCTACTCAGGAGACTGAGGCAGGAGAATTGCTTGAACCTGGGAGGCGGAGGATGCAGTGAGCCGAGATGGCGCCACTGCACTCCAGCCTGGCGACGGAGTGAGACCCGTCTGAAAAAACTATAAAATAAAAAATAAAAGGCGTAGGCCAAGCACAGTGGCTCACACCTGTAATCCCAGCACTTTAGGAGGCCGAGGCGGGCAGATCACAAGGTCAGGAGATGGAGACCATCCTGGAGAGCATGGTGAAACCCCATCTCTACTGAAAATACAAAAAAATTAGCCGGGCGTGGTGGCGGGCGCCTGTAGTCCCAGCTTCTAGGGAGGCTGAGGCAGGAGAATGGCGTTAACCCGGGAGGTGGAGCTTGCAGTGAGCCGAGATTGTGCCACTGCACCCCAGCCTGGGCAACAGTGCCAGACTCCGTCTCAAAAAAAAAATAAATAAATAAACAAACAAACAAACAAACAAATAAATAAATAGGCACAAGCAGTGTGACATAACTGGAGAGGAGAAGACTCAGGTGATCACAGAGACTGTCTTCACCCAAGTGAAGGATGATTATGTAGGAAAGTGGATAGAAGATGCTGTCAATAGAAATATAAAGTGAATCATGTTAACAATTTTTCAGGAGCCACATATTTTTTTTTTTTTTTGAGACGGAGTCTTGCTCTGTTGTCCAGGCTGGAGTGCAGTGGCATGATCGCGGCTCACTGCAACCTCCACCTCCTGGCAAAATGCCCTGTCTACTAAAAATACAAAAATTAGCCAGGTGTAGTGTTGCACACCTGTAATCCCAGCTAGTCGAGAGGCTGAGGCAGGAGAATCACTTGAACCCAGAGGGCAGAGGTTCCAGTGAGCCGAGATTGCATCACTGCACTCCAGCCTGGGTGACAGAGCAAGACTGTCTCAAAAAACAATCAAACACATTTTTTTTAGAGTCAGGGTCTTGCTCTTTCATCCAGGCTGGAGTGCAGTAGTGGTCTCAAGAGATCCTCCTGCCTCAGCCTTCCAAGTAGCTGGGATTATAGGCATGTGCCACCATGCCTGGCTAGTTTTTTTATTTTTACTTTTGAAGAGATAGGGTCTTGTTCTGTTGCTCAGTCTGGTCTTGAATTCCTGTCTCAAGCCGTCTTTCTTGAGACCTTGGCCTCCCAAAGCATGGAGATTACAGGCATGAGCCAGGGCTCCTGATCAGTATTCTCTTTTTCAAGAATAAATTTGAATATGCTTCATTACAAGGTATATTGTTTTCACTGAGCACCTAGGATTTCTCAAGTTCTTTATATATGAGTCTTTCACAGCAATGTTAAGGGACAGGTGAAATAAACATAAAATAATTCCTGGCCAGGCGTGGTGGCTCATGCCTGTAATCCCAACACTTTGAGGGGCCAGGGGGGTGGATCGCCTGAGGTCAGCAGTTCCAGACCAGCCTAACCAACATGACAAAATCCTGTTTCTACTAAAAATACAAAATTAGCCAGGCATGGTGGCACATGCCTGTACTCCCAACTACTTGGGAGGCTGAGGCTGGAGAATCGCTGGAACCCAGGAGGCAGTGAGCTGAGATCGCGCTATTGCACTCCAGCCTGGGCAACAAGAGCAACACTCTGTCTCAAACAAACAAAAAATTCCTCTTTACAGAGGGGGCAATTAAGACCCATTGTCAATCTAGTAGGCGTTGGGACTGGGGTTTGAAAGCACATGTCTCTAAAGTCCATGCTTTTATTTGTAATGCCAAAAGACTAGAAACACCTAAACACCCCTCGATGGGAACCAATTAAATTACAGCACGTCCATACAATGTAATACTCTGCAGCCACAAAGATAGATAAAAATGAGGATATTGTCATATACCAATAAGGAAATGACACCAAGATAGAGTGTTAAAGTGGGGGAAAAACCCAACAAACGTGTAGAACATGTACAGACTGGCACCATTTATGTTAAAATGGAGTAAGGAAGGGTATAGATTTGTTTTAGCTTGTATGTGCAGAAAAACAATGTTAGAAGGATAAATAAAAACCTTATAACAGGGTTATCTATTTAGGGTAGGGGAACTGGGCATTTGGGGGACAGGGGCAGGAGACATGTACATCTTTTCATTTTTTTTTTTAAAGTTTTGAACCATATAAACTACCTGTTCAGAAAAGCAAATGCATATAAACATTTTTTAAGCAACGTGACATTAAACAAAGCTGCTGTCCCTTCCTTCCACTGTACCATGTGCCTTAGACATCTTTGGAGGGCAGTCTGTCCCCTTTTCCAATGAGTTGCACAGGGCAGCAGACCTCGGGACACCCTGGCAGCTCTAAGGATGGCTTCAGCACAGACTGGGGAAGGGAGCCCTGCCAGTAGGCAGCGCCAGGCCAAGTGTACCCTCTTTCCTTATCCCTGACTTAGAGAAACAAAACCAAGAGGCAAATCCACTCGTCGGCATTTCTGAATCCAGTTGTTAACCAATCCTCTTCCTGCCCTTTACTCTCCTTTTCTTCCTTTTTCCAGAAAATCCTGGAAAGCTCTGCAGCTACTTTGCAAAGTGCTTTACTAGCTCTGGCTGCCTCGTTGTTTTCCTTCTCTCTCATTTGGCCTGTGTCATCCTCTCAGGCAAGTACTGCAGTCAGACTTCCTGCCAGCTTGCCTGCTAGGTTCATCTGTCTTAAAACAAAAACAAAAACAAAAAACAAACAAACAAAAAAAACCCTGTCTTTTCATAGAACTACAAACCTCAAATTTGAAGTTATTTTGTCCGAGCCTCCACCCAGAGCAGAAGATCCCAGTTGTAAAATTTAGCAGAGTAAACCTATTTGGTTTTAAAGCCCAATTCTGTCGTTTCACTTTGTCCATCCAATCAACTTGGAGTGACAGCTCTCATAAAATATTTGCTGTTGTGAAGAATCCCACGGGGCAGGTCTATTTGTGTGTGGAGTCTAGTGGTGCAGTGAGCACCAGTAAATTTCCATTCAGTAATTCAGGGACTTGTTAATCAACACCCAATATGTATCCATCACTGTCTGAGGCCCTGTGCTCCGGACAGAAACAAACACCGAGACTCAGCCCCTGCCCTTAAATCTCTAAGAGCCGTGTTAGGATACCTTCAGGTCATCAAGCCGGGTCATTAGTGCCTGGCCTAATTGGTTTTGTTTTTAAAAAGTCATTTGCAAGGTATCAATTATATCACTGTGTTGTGGACATTTTCATGGTGAGTTATGGGTTGGAAATATGATTTATGGGAATGGGTTTTTTCCTCTCTTTTTTAAGGTTTTGGGGAAATAGCTTTTATACTGCAAAGATAATGGCCAAAGTTCAAACTCTAGGTAATGTAATTCATATAAGATTAATTAGCCTTTCAGGGTATTAATTTTGTCATAACAGTGTCATAGCTTTCAGCTTTCACTAGCTAGAATTCCTTGGCTAATGTGCAGGAAATCTGAGATGTCTGCCAGGTGTGTTCAGTGAGATTTTGCTCAAATCAAATGTGAGTCTAAAAGCAAGTCATTTTGAGAGACACTGAGCTTGGCAGAGATTCAGGTGTCTAGAACCATACCATATACTCCCCAGAGAATGCTGGGCCAGAACATGTCTTCCCTTGAGCGTTGTTCAATTCACTAGGCACACAGAGCAGAAGACTCTGTGGAGGCAGCATGCTCACTCCCCATTACACACGCACAGCGTTACCAGGAACCATACCTCGACATTCATTCCTTGCTGGCTTATTCTCAAAGGAAAACCCCAACCAGAAGATAATGAACACCACAGACTGTTGGAAGCAGCAAGAAGCTACTGCACGTTTGTGGCTCCCACACATCCACCCAAAACACACCAGCAGGAAGAAAGAGCAATATATTATTCAGGTTTCCTGTCAGGACATCCTGGCTTGAAACACAGGTCTGCCACTTAAAAATGTAAGATAACCCGCAGATGGGAAACTGCTACATTTTGTCCTTGGGAATCTCAGAAAACTGTCAGCTTATAAAATAGAGCTCAAAAGCAAGTAGAAAATCACCCATTCCCATTAATGATGGGGAGTTTTTCTTCCAGGCAAAGAGAATCGCAGGAACATGGGGGCATGAACTGACTCAAGGAATCTGGGCTGGGGAAGGCCCCATGCAGTTTCTGGGCAGACTGGGTCTTGTCTCAGACCAACAACCTTGGTCCAAATTTGTCATAAGGACGTGACAAACTCAGTGTACAAGCATTACCACATAAATAGTAGGCCCTATTTTGTTGGTGACTGAAGATTGCCTTTAAACGCCTCACCATCTGCTACTGGACAGTGTAAGGTGTAAGCAGATCAGTTCAGCAGAACAGTATAAGGCTATACTTTGAACAGTAGATGTCTCCTTGCGGAAACCCTACAATGAAGGGGAATCCATTCAAAGGAGGGTATAGGCTAGATCTCTGTTCTCCAGGCTTGTCATGGCAAGCTCAGGATTAGACAGACCACCCATCCATTCATTAATGCATTTATTCACTCATTCAATAGACATCTATAGAGCACTTTTTTTTTTAGAGTCTCTCAGTCGCCCAGGCTGGAATGCAGTAGTGCGATCTTGGCTCATTGCAACTTCCATCTCTTGGGTTAAAGCAATTCATCCGCCTCAGCCTCCTGAGCAGCTGGGACTACAGGCATGAGCCACCACGCCTGGCTAATTTTTAAAATATTTTTAGTAGACATGGGGTTTTACCATGTTGGTCAGCCTGGTCTCGAACTCCTGACGTCAAATGATCTGCCCACTTCACCTCCCAAAGTGCTGGGATTACAGAAATGAGCCACCACATCCGGCCTTTTAATTTTTAATTAAAAAAAAAATATTAGAAGCATTCAGAATGTCACAATATCAACAAAACAGCTGCAACTTTTTTTTTTGTTTTGCGATTACAGAGTGGTATTCAGTTAACAGAACAATTACTTTGTATAAGCTGCATCAGAGACAACTGAAGATGAAAAAACTACCATTCCCATATATAACTAATTTGTGCTGTGCACCAACAAGACCCTGCTTTAAATTTCCATGCCAATTTACAACCCCCATACCGTACCAGGCAAGGTTAGTGGCTATTGAAAATACCACCAGGACAGGGCTATCTAAAGATGCATTCGGTAGTATGTTAACCATACAAAAAAAGACACTGCACAGTTTAAAAACAAATCTTACACAGCCTTACATTTCAATTTTTTTCTTTAAAAGGAGTGAGTTGTGTACAGGGGGGTTAAATGCTTTATAGACAAGAAAAGAAAACTGTGCTAGAACCAACTTATTCATCATCATCATCTTCTTCATCTTCATCTTCCTCCTCATCCTCTTCATCTTCCTCATCTTCCTCCTCTTCCTTCTTTTTCTTGCTTTTTTCAGCCCTGACAACTCCCTATTTTGCTGTATCAGGCTTTCCTTCAGCTAGATATACAGCAATATCCTTTTCATATTTTTCCTTCAGCTTCGCAGCCTTCTTGTCATAAGGCTGCTTGTCATCTGCAGCAGTGTTATTCCACATGTCTCCCAGTTTCTTCGCAACATCACCAATGGACAGGCCAGGATGTTCTCCTTAGATTTTTGGGTCATACTCAGAGCAGAACAGGAAGAGGCCAAAGGAGGCCCCTTGGGCACATTGGGATCTTTGAACTTCTTTTTTGTCTCCCCTTTGGGAGCAATATAGGTTTTCATTTCTCTTTCATAATGGGCCTTGTTCGCCTTTGCCATATCTTCGAATTTTCCTTTCTCTTTAGCAGACATGGTCTTCCACCTCTCTGAGCACTTCTTAGAAAACTCTGAGAAGCTGACTGAAGCATCTGGGTGCTTCTTCTTATGCTCCTCCCAACAAGTTTGCACAAAAAATGCATATGATGACATTTTGCCTCTCGGCTTCTTAGGATCTCTTTGCCCATGTTTAGTTATTTCTCCTCAGTGAGGCACAGAGTCGCCCAGTGCCCGTCCGGTTCTCACTTGCCCCAGCGCTGTCTCTGTGGAGCTCAATGTACTGCAATGGCTGTTAGAGCCTATTTTTCTTTTTTTGAGACAAGGTCTTGCTCTGTCACTGGAGCCTGGAGTGCAGTGGTGCAATCACGGCTCACTGCAGTCTCAACCTCCTGGGCTCAAGCAATCCTCCCTCCTCAGCCTCCCAAGTAACTGGTACTACTGGCGTGTGCCACCATGCCCAACTAAGTTTTGTATGTTTTGTACAGACAGGGTCTTATGTTACTCAGGCTAGTCTCGAACTCCTAGGCTCAACCAATCCTCCAGCTTTAGCCTTCCAAAGTGCTGGAATAACAGGTACTGTTATTCCAAGTAACTGGTACTACTGGTGTGCGCCACCATGCCCAGCTAATTTTTGTATTTTTCTGTAGAGACAGGGTCTTACTATGTTACCCAGGCTATTTTCGAACTCCTAGGCTCAACCAGTCCTCCAGCTTTGGCCTTCCAAAGTGTTGGAATAACAGGCGTGAGCCACCGCACCCAGCCAGTGCAAATTCTTGGGAGCCTGCTGTCTCTCTTAGGTAGGTTACAATGGATGCTATCTGTTAACACTAGTATTCCTACTGTCCCATATTTGATCTTTACTCCTCAACCACAAACTTTTATTTCCTTCTGCTATTCTATCCCATGATTCTCATAAACCATCAAAATGTCTTCAGAATGCCAAATTTTTGTGTGTTCCGATTTCATCTCTGGCATAAACTTTATAGCTCTGAAACTCTTGGTTCAAAAAATAGTGCCGTGGAGAGCTAGGTGGTCAGCCTGAGACCTCAACTTGTAGTCCCTCCAGACTCATACCTGTATCTGTGAACAGGGAATCTCCTGAGGAAACACACGTGGTCTCCACAGATTCCACAGCCACACCATCTCATGACCTGGCTTCCTCCCCTCCCCCCTGCCCAGCCTCCACCCGCTGGGCAGGAAAAGGAGCCAAGAAAGTGAGTCTTCAGCTCCTTCCTCTTCTGTACTTACATCTATCACATCTCACCACGTCAACACTGTTATTTTCTTAGAACTATATAGTGTTTATATTTGGGGTCTAGGATAAAATTCCATTTTGCTCTATCATTGCAACTGGCTTTTCTGGCTTTCAGAGAAAATACCTCCTTTGGAGATCTTGGCTTATTTTTCCCCAGGGAGTGAGTCATATTCACAAACATGCTTTATCTTCTGGGACACAACCTGGTCAGCTAGCTACCCCAACTCACAGAAAATGATCACAAAGATTTTGTGTCCCTTTTACCTTTTTTTTTTTTTTTTTTGAGACGGAGTTTCGCTCTTGTTGCCCAGGCTGGAGTACAATGGCACGATCTCGGGTCACCACAACCTCCACCTCCCGGGTTCAAACAATTCTCTTGCCTCAGCCTACTGAGTAGCTGGGATTACAGGCACCTGCCACCATGCCTGGCTAAGTTTTGTATTTTTAGTAGAGACGGGGTTTCACCATGTTGGCCAGGCTGGTCTCGAACTCCTGACCTAAGGTGATCCCCCTGCCTCAGCCTCACAAAGCGCTGGAATTACAGGCGTGAGCCATCGCACCCGGCCCCCTTTTACCTTTATATCACTCACTTCCACAAAATTTATTTAAAATTTAGAGGAAAATTTCTGTACTTCCTCCTGCCTCCCACCCCTTGTTTTAACTTTTTTTCTTTCTTTTTTTTTTTTTGAGACAGACTCTTGCTCTGTCACCAGGCTGGAGTGCAGTGGCACGATCTCAACTCACTACAACCTCCGCTGCCCCGGTTCATGCGATTCCCCTGCCTCAGCCTCCCAAGTCACTGGGATTACAGGAACGCATCACTACCCCCAGCTAATTTTTTGTATTTTAGTAGAGACGGGGTTTCACCATGTTGGCCAAGATGGTCTCGATCTCCTGACCTCGTGATCCACCCGCCTCGGCCTCCCAAAGTGCTGGGATTACAGGTGTGAGCCACCACGCCCGGTCCACTTGTTTAATTTTCTCCATAGCACTTGTCACTATCGACATACTAGATAGCTTATTCATTTGTTCATCATTCATTCATTGTTTGTCTCTCTCTTTCCTCATGGGAATGTAAACTTCTGGCCAGACATGGTGGCTCACATCTGTAATCCCAGCACTTTTGGAGGCCGAGGCTGGTAGCTCACTCGAGGTCAGGAGTTCAAGAACAGCCTCTGGCCAACATGGTGAAACCCCATCTCTACTAAAAATACAAAAAAAATTAGCCAGGCGTGGTGGTGCATGCCTGAAGGTTGCAGTGAGCTGAGATTGCGCCACTACTCTCCAGTCTAGGTGACAGCGCCAGACTCTGTCTCAAAAAAACAAAAAAAAAAGGTAAACTTCTTGAGGGCAGGGCTTTTGTTTGTTTTGTATATTGCTGTATTCCCAGGCCCAGCTCAGTACCTGGCACATAGAAGATACTCAATAAAGGTTGAACAAATAAATTGGTGAATAAATAGTTGATTTTTCCTTCCTTGTCTCTGAGGCCTACCACTTCCCTCTCCTGCCACAACGTCTTTCCATTGTCTCAATTCCTAAGAGATCAGATGACTGTATGTTCTGTGTAGGCTCCAGAGGCGAACCACAACAGTGGGTAGTTCCTCTCCATCTCTTGCATCTCCACCTACTGATAGCACAAACATTTTGCAAGTCCTACTCGACTCCTCTGTGGTACCACCCCTTAATCTCCCAGTGATCTCACCTTCTTCTGAACTCACAGCATCCAGTGCACGTATCATTCTTCTACAGTTTAGCACTTTCCGCCTTGTGCGGATAATATAATTCTCCTGAATGTGAGCAAAGCTGGCTTCCTGCACCAACCCTTTCCCCTCTTTCCAGCAGCTCCTCACTTTTTACCTCGTGGAATTTAAACAAGTACCCAGATGTGGGACTTACACTTTCAGGCTGGCCCATTACGACAGGTCTCATCTCTCAAACACCTATTTAGAGAGTTTACACAATGTTGAGGGACATATAAATCAAATGCCAATTTACTGACTTACACTGAGGAATGATAGACATTCAAAATGGACTGGAATGCCTGAATTGGCCTGACTGGCCGATGTCCCCATGGGCTAAGGATTGCTTAGTAAAATGCAGACTTAGAACAAAACTAACTAACATAAAGTCAGGTCTCACCTCTAAGGCAGGAGATCCTCTTTCGTGAAACAGGAGCAGCAGCCTGACCAAGGAACTCACTGAGCTCACCTGTTCTCCCCCTAGCCCTGGGCCCTGCCAGGGCTATACTTGGAAGTATAGGTACTTCCAAGGATGGCCAAACCCCTCCTGTTAAGTCTGCCAAACTGGTTTATAACCCAGTTGCTTAGACTTCACCTAAATTACAACCACTTTCCAGCCCCTCTCCTTTTAGACTAAAAGCTCCCAAGGGCCCATGCCTTGCAGGGCTTTTGTTTTTTGGAGGCGGAGTCTCGCTCTGTCGCCCAGGCTGGAGTGCAGTAGCACGATCTCGGCTCACTGCAAGCTCCGCCTCCCAGGTTCACGCCATTCTCTTGCCTCAGCCTCCTGAGTAGCTGGCACTACAGGTGCCCACCACCACGCCTGGCTAATTTTTTGTATTTTCAGTAGAGACAGGGTTTCACCGTGTTAGCCAGGATAGTCTCTATCTCTTGACCTCGTAATCCTCCCGCCTCAGCCTCCCAAAGTGCTGGAATTACAGGTGTGAGCCACTGTACCCAGCGTTTTTTTTTTTTTTGAGACAGAGTTTCCCTCTTGTTGCCCAGGTTGGAGTGCAATGGCGCCATCTCAGCTCACCGCAATCTCCACCTCCCAGGTTCAAGCAATTCTCCTGCCTCAGCCTCCTGAGTAGCTGGGATTACAGGCATGCACTACCACGCCCGGCTAAGTTTGTAATTTTATAGAGACGGAGTTTCTCCATGTTGAGGCGGGTCTCAAACTCCTGACTTCAAGTGGTCCACCCACCTCGGCCTCCCAAAGTGCTGGGATTACAGGCTTGAGCCACTGTGCCTGGCTAGCAGGTTTCAATAAGTATGTTGTGACACAAAGGGCCGCTTTGTCAGCAAAGAAAGGAACAGAAAAACTCACTCCCCCTGCTGTTTTTTTGTTGTTTTTAAGAGACAGGCTCTCTCTCTGTTGCCCAAGCTGGAGTGTAATCACAGCTCACTGTAGCCTTAATCTCCAGGGTTCAAGCTTTCCTCCCACCCTCAGCCTCCCAAGTAGCTAGGACTACCAAGTGTGCATCACCACGATGGCTAGTGTTTTTGTTTTTTGTTTTCTTTTACAGAGATGGGGTTTCACCATGTTGCCCAGCCTGGTCTGGAACTCCTAGGTTCAAGGGATCCTCCCACCTCAGCCTCCCAAATTGCTGGGATTACAGGCATGAGCCACCTCCCCTGGCTTCACTCCCCATTTAAAGGGTCCCTGGGCCAGGCCACCACACCCAGCTAAAGTTTTTATTTTTAGTAGAGACAGGGTTTCACCATATTGGCCACACTGGTCTCAAACTTCTGACCTCAAGTGATTTGCCCAGTTCAACCTACATCCACTCTCTTGATCTGAAACACTGAAGCTACCTGCCTTGTTCAAAGCCAAAAAGCATCTACCTACAAAGCCCTGAGTTTTTTGTTTGTTTGTTTTATTGGAGATGGAGTCTCACTCTGTCGCCCAGGCTGGAGTGCAATGGCGTGGTCTTGGCTCCTGACCTAGTGATCCGCCCGCCTAGGTTTTGAAGGACAAATGCCTGCACCCTTATTTGTTTGGCTTCTCCTGGGAATTTCTCTATCCAATGCGGTAGGTAAGATTTTTTTTTTTTTCTTTTTTGAGACGGAGTCTCCCTCTGTTGCCAGGCTGTAGTGCAGTGGCGCAATCTTGACTCACTGCAATCTCTGCCTCCCAGGTTCAAGCAATTCTCCTGCCTCAGCCTCCTGAGTAACTGGGACTACAGGCACGCGCCACCACGCCCAGCTGATTTTTGTATTTTTAGTAGAGACGGGGTTTCACCACGTTGGCCAGGATGTTCTGGATCTTGACCTCGTGATCCGCCCGCCTCAGCCTCCCAAATTGCTGGGATTACAGGCATGAGACACTGTGCCCGGCAACAAGATAATTTTAAAAGGAGCTGGTACTTCTGCTTTTGTTGCCTTTGTCTTGTCTTTTGTGGTTCCACATACAACACAGCAGTGTCTATGGGCTGTTAATCGCAACATAATGCAGACAACACAATTGTCTCTGGGGTCCACTGAATCCAAGTTACACGTGCACCACACTTCTGCCTTTTGCACTGCAGACTGGCAAGTGAGCAATGTTTTGTAGAAGCAGCAGGTGTGAGGAGAGGTGACTTCTGCCAGATGGTGCTAAAAAAAGGCCCAAGTCTGATACACAGGAGTCCTTCCATTAACCCATCCATGACCAAGGCAAAGTGTGTGCGTGTGGGGTGAGGAGTGGGAGGAATTGCCCTGTCTTTGCCTTTTGGTCTTCTTCTGCCTCAAACACTATCCATCTGTCAGCCAACCTGGTTTTGCCTTGATATAAATGGCAGGGGTGGCCAAGAGAATGGGGTGACAGAGGGGGAAACCCACGGTGTTATATGCTTTCACCTATACCCTCCAAGATGGCCCTGAGCGTCTCACACCCTAGAGGTCTGAGCAGGTACTGACGCTTTCTTGTCAAAGCCCTACAACTATCACCTCCCTGCTGTGAAATGTGAGGTGAGTTATTTAAACCGGCGGAACCAGTTTCCTCATCTACATAGAGGGATGATGATTCCCCCTAGCTCACAGGACAGCTGTGGGCATCGAATGAGATCACTCATGTGAAAAGTCTAGCACAACCCCTGATACATGACACAAGCACTTGAGGACTCATTCATGTTCCTCCTTCCAGGAGATGGCCTTGCACGTTCTACTCTGGTAGACCAGCTTCATATAAGCTCCTGGAGGCTGGCGTGTCCCCAGGGGTCAGACCATCCCAGGAACGATGACTTGACCACAGCCATGTCATGAGGTACCAGATTCTGGGAAGGGGCAGCAAGAGGAGAAAGTGAAGGGCGCCTCAAGGTAGTGTGTGCCCTAGACAGGGCTCCCAGCCATAAGCACTTACGGAGGTGCAGGGGCACAGAGAAAATTCTGGTAACACTCCTCCTTCAATTCTGATCAGGTCCCAGGCTCAACTAATCAGTTCAGGGCCCTTTGCCACCTTTTCCTAACCAAAGCCACTCGCGGGTGCGGAGCTCACACCTAGAAAAGGGAAACTTCTATTAACAGCCAGTACGCAAAACACACAAAGCCTTTTGTTTAAAGGACTACCCAGGCGTTAGTGCCCTTCCAGACCGGCTCTCGGGACTGGCGGGGAAGAAGGGGAAAAGAAATCAGCGTATTTTGACAAAACACCCACCATGTGCTAGGCGGAGACTAAGTGTGCGAAGCGGATCCCGCTGTACAAAGGGAAAAACCGCGGCGGGGAGAGCCTGAGCCGCGGGCTCCAGGCCACCAGTCGCAGGCTGGGGCGGCCCTCCCGGCGCGCGCCCTCCTCCTCCCCGACCTGGCTGGAGATGCCCAGGGCGGGCGTAGACCGGGGGGCGGGAGGGCGACGGTATCCCAGGTGGGGCGGGACCTGGCTCCGGGCGCGACGACTCTTTAACCGCAGCGCCGCGCGGTCTCGAGCTCGGGGTGCGGCCCGAGCCCACGTGCCCCAAATCGCCCCCGCTGCCCTGGAGGACCTGCGGGCCCCGGTCCAGGCGTGGTCCCGCTCGCACTAGGGAGCGGTCGCCCAGGGTGCCAGGAAGTCGGGGCCCGGCCAGCCGCCGACCGGCCGCACCCCTCCCCGCTGAGCTCGCGCGCCCGCCTAGTCAGCACCTTTCCCGCAGCGCAGCCCCACGGTGGGTCACGAGGCGGGCGCGGCCCGATCAGCCCCGGCTAGACCAGGCATCGGCGCCACTCACCTCGCCCCTCCCCGTCCCGCTGGTCTCCCCTCCCCCCTCCTTCCCCTCCCCCTCTCCGTTCTCCTCCTCCTCCCCATCCCCCGGCGGGCCGCAGCGCGCCACGTCCCTGGCCCCGCCCCTGCGAGCCACGCGGGGAACCCCGGTGACGTCACCACCCTCCAGCGCTCGCATTCCCGCGCTCTCCAGAAAAGACGCGAAGGTGGTGACGTGTCCGGTGCGCCAGGGCGGCTGCGCAGGAGGCATTGGCAACTGAGCGTCCTGCGGCGCCGCCTGGTGGAAGCAAAGCGGCCGAGCCCCCGGAAGCGGCGGCGCGGGCGAGAGGAGAACGTGACTTACGTCATCTGGCGGAGGCGAGGGGGCGGCTGCCGCGTGACCAGCCCCAGCGCGGCGCGGTCGGCGCGTTTCTCTTTCTCTTCTGTTCTCAGTGGAGAGGGTGGAAGCTTGATTTCATGCCCTTTATTTTACTTTGACTGTTTTCAAACCTATCAAGGTAATATTGTTAATTATAGAAGACTTGGGGGAAAAAGGGAAAAGATAGGTAGAAAATGATTCTTAGCACCCCCAAGCATCTTTAACCTTTCATTATGTTTACTTCCAGCCTTTTTCATGAAACAAAATTGTGGTCTGACTGTATACAGTGGTATTAACTACAAGGATTCCTAAGAAGGGACAAAAAGCACTTTTCAGCTTCAAGGCTAATTTATAGGACCAGGTAGAAGAGGAAAAGGTCAAACAATAGACAAAATGAGCGATTCCTCCACGGTATCTAATCACTATTCAAATCATCCAGAGGAGGAAACGGGGGCTCAGAGTCATGCCAAAGGCTGCGCATGAGAGAGTGGCAGACTGGGGTTTCAAACCCAGGCTCTAAGCTGTCAACCTGCAAGATGGTGGGAGTGGGGAAGACAGTGAAGAGTTGTGCAGGGGATTCACAGAGCTACAGAACCCATTTGTACTTCTTGAACTGCTGAGTGGGGAACTAGTTATAAGGAATAAGGCTAGTGCCCCACCAGTTGGAGCAATTTCATGAGAGAGTGGCACAAAGCCCTGGCCACTAGTTAAGTGCCACCCATCTCCAGTGCCACCCATCTCCAGCACGGCCCTCCCCATGAGTGACAGTGAAAGGTGGGAGGGACGTTACCTGACTGTCAGGCATTAGACCTGCTACTCTAAGTGCAGTCTGCAGGCCAGCAGCATCTCTGCTGTCCAGCACTTTAGGCATCACTTGGAAGCTTGATGGAAATGCAGAATCCTGGATCACACTTTTAAAACTTCTGAATCGGGCCACGTGCGATGCCTCACACCTGTAATCCCAGCACTTTGGGAGGCCAAGGCGGGTGGATCATCTGAGGTCAGGAGTTCGAGACCACCCTGGACAATATGTTGAAACCCCGTCTCTACTAAAAATACAAAAATTAGCCGGGTGTGGTGGCGGGTGCCTGTAATCCCAGCTACTTGGGAGGCTGAGACAGGAGAATGGCTTGAACCCGGGAGACAGCAGTTACAGTGGGCCAAAACTGTTCCATTACACTCCAGCCTGGGCAATAAGAGCGAAACTGTCTCAGAAATTTTTAAAAATAAAGCTTCTACATCAGAATATGCATTTTAACTATGTCCCTGGGTGATTCCTGTGCACATTAAAGTTTGAGAAGTGCTGTTGTAAGTAAGTGATCCTGCTCCCTTGGTACAGCAGGTGGGATGGTAGATGCGAAGGGTGCTTGCAGAACTGGATGATGGGAAGTCAGGCAAGCAGGGAGCAAGGTCAGTAAGGAGGATTTAAAAAAAAAAAAAAAAATCAAGGCTGGGCGCGGTGGCTCACGCCTGCAATCCCCGCGCTTTGGGAGGCGGAAGCAGGCGGATCACCTGAGGTCGGGAGTTTGAGACCAGCCTGACCTATATGGAGAAACTCCATCTCTACTGAAAATACACAATTAGCTGGGCATGGGTGGCGCATGCCTGTAATCCCAGTTACTGGAGAGGCTGAGACAGGAGAATTGCTTGAACCCGGCAGGCGGAGGTTGTGGTGAGCCGAGATCGTGCCATTGCACTCCAGCCTGGGTAACACGAGCGAAACTGCGTCTAAAAAAAAAAAAATACTACGAGTGTCAGAAAATATGATCTGCCACACAGGAAAACCGGGAAATCAGAATCCGGGAGATAAACGAAGAAGAAATAGGTGAAGCAGGTAATCAGATCTCTTGAGAAAATTCACTAATAGACAGAAGGGCTGCCCCCCTGTGGCTGACTTTTTTGTTTTGTCTATGACTTAGAGGGTACCTAGTTGTTATAATTCACAGAGCTTGGGGAGAGTAACCCCTGCCCATCCCCTCCAGCAGAGTATAGAGAGACTTCTCTGGGTTCTTCTAGCTGAGGGCATATTCTGGGTGTTTTCGGACAGGGGAGAACCAGGGATAGGAGGAGCTGGCTGAGGTTCTGACAGAACAGTGTCTGTTGGATGAGGGCTGGAGTATGTATGATGTGTGCTTGCGTATGCACATGTGGGCTGGAGGGAAGGGCAGGGCATTGACTCCAGCCCAGGACAGCAGTCACTGAAAGATGGGATGAATTTAGGTGATTGGGAATTAGTGGGTCCACAAGGCCACAGGGCTGATGACATATGGTACCTTGAAAGTCAGGTGGCATGCCTACAGATCTCTTGGGTGGATAGTTCTTGGAGTTAAAGAGTTTTGGAGGTTCCCAAGTAGCTTCTAAATATTAGCAATCTGGCTGGGCGTGGTAACTCACACCTGTAATCCCAGCACACTTCAGGAGGTCAAGGCAGGCAGATCACCTGAGGTCAGGAGTTCGAGATCAGCCTGGCCAACATGGCGAAAACCTATCTCTACCAAAAATACAAAAAAATTAGTCGGGCATGGTGGTGTGTGTCTGTAATCCCAGCTACTCAGGAGGCTGAGGCAAGAGAATAGCTTGAACCTGGGAGGCAGAGGTTGTGGTGAGCGAAGATTGCGCCACTGCACTCCAGCCTAGGTGACAGAGTGGGACTCCATCTCAAAAAAAAAAAAAAAAAAAAAGTGTGTGTGTGTGTGTGTGTGTGTATATATATATATATATGCAATCTGTTGAGACAATAGTAGTACTGGTAGAGCCAGGGCCGTAGTAGATTAGAAGCAAAGTGTTCTGGGTGAAGGAGTGGCAAGTTGTTGTTCTCATCATGACCATGATGTTGGGGGGGTCCAGCCACGTTGCCTGGAGGAGGAAGAGTTAAGAAGGCGTCCCTCTGACTTATTGATACACTCAGTCTGAGAATGATCAGTCTATGCGGTAGACAGCAGGCCGCGTGGGTATGGAGGGTTTTAAGCTGTTCTCTCCAGACTACAAATGGTGGCTTAGCTTGGAGAGGCAGCAGCTGGGCAGTCCTTAGAGATCCCATTGACTGATGGAGGAGGGGTGCAATGGACAGTAAATGTGGGAATGTGTATGGGTGGGGAGGTAAGTGGATGTGGGGTTTGAGGAGTGTTGCTGTGGGAGTTTCTAGGACCACTCTGAGAGTGGGGCAGGCCCGAAATGAGATCAACACTGATGTTGGCCCAGAGGTGTCTGGAGGCTGGGAGTTGGTGCAGCAGTTGTACTGGTCCTCCTAGGCCTGTGCTTGACTTGGTAGAGAGGGTGTCAAGTTAGAAAAAAAGGAGGGACGGCCGGGCGCGGTGGCTCAAGCCTGTAATCCCAGCACTTTGGGAGGCCGAGACGAGCGGATCACGAGGTCAGGAGATCGAGACTATCCTGGCTAACACGGTAAAACCCCGTCTCTACTAAAAAATACAAAAAAAAACTAGCCGGGCGAAGTGGCGGGTGCCTGTAGTCCCAGCTACTAGGGAGGCTGAGGCAGGAGAATGGCGTGAACCCGAGAGGAGGAGCTTGCAGTGAGCTGAGATCTGGCCACTGCACTCCAGCCTGGGTGACAGAGCAAGACTCCGTCTCAAAAAAAAAAAAAAAAGAAAAAAGAAAAAAAGGAGGGACTCTGAACTCCATTCCTGATTGTGATGGGCTGTGATACTGTGCTGGAGTGGTACTACGGGGAAGATTTGACTGCTTGAGTAGAGTCCTCTTTGGGTGGATGATTTGCCACCTGTGTGTTTTATGGCCCTGTGGTTCTTCTGACTGTCAGGTATTACTAGACCAGGCATCTGCCTGTCACCCACAGGTGTGTTTTGTCAAAAAGCTGTGAGTGATGTCCTCCAAATTCTCAGGTTGAAGGATTTCTCAGAATGGCCAACCACGGTCTTTCCTTGAGTGTTCCTGCTCTTTAGGCAAGCCTTTGCCTTATCTAGTTTTTGTTTTGTTTCGTTTTGTTTTTTGAGACAGAGTCTCACTCTGTGGCCAGGGTGGAGTGCAGTGGTGCGATCTTGGCTCACTGCAACCTCTGCCTCCCAGGTTCAAGCGATTTTCCTGCCTCAGCCTCCCAAGTAGCTGGGATTACAGGCGTGCACCAACACACCTAGCTAATTTTTGTATTTTTAGTAGAGACGGGGTTTCACCATGTTGGCCAGGATGGTCTCAATCTCTTGACCTCGTGATCTGCCCACCTCAGCCTCCCAAAGTGCTGGGATTACAGGCGTGAGCCACTGTGCCTGGCATGCCTCATCTAGTTTTATCTTCTCCACACCTATCCAAACCCTTCCTCTCCTTTGAAGCCCAATTCAAATTCTAGGTCTCTGTGCACCTCCCTGGATTCTCAACAATTTCCCCCATTGTCTGATGCACGTAGGAGCTGACACAAACCAGCCCCTCAATCATACAGGGTAGACAACACAATGTGGTTATTCCTTCTCTTTTAGGGGCATAGCACCTCTCTTACCAAAAATGTCTCCCCCTCTGTTAGGCCAATCAGTGCCTTTTTGGGGGGGGTGGGAGGGGTTCTGCCTTTTGGATCAGAGAGTGGAGCAGTCAGTCCTGTTCCAGTGAGGAAGCCAACATTCAGGCACTTCAGGAGCCAGAATTCCTATCAGGAGGGGCTGCTCTGTGCTGAGATCAAATGAAGCCCCAGAGAGAGGCAGAAATGGGTCAGATGGACCCTAGCTCCACAGGTCCTGAGGCCCAGCCACATCAGCTCCAGCCCAGTATGGTTGTCTAGCTTGACTTTAGTGTCCACAAACCAGTCACAGAGCAGTTCACTAAGGAACAGGGCCATCTAAGTGCGTAACTAGTATTTAAAGTTGTCAAGGGGTGGGGATGTGCAAATTAAGCAGCAAAAGATTATTCATGCCTATTTTGCCCAAGCTGGTTAACTGGCTTTCTGTCACTTGCAATGGAAAGTACCTGGTACAGGCCGGGCGCGGTGGCTCAAGCCTGTAATCCCAGCACTTTGGGAGGCCGAGACGGGCGGATCACGAGGTCAGGAGATCAAGACCATCCTGGCTAACACGGTGAAACCCTGTCTCTACTAAAAACTACAAAAAACTAGCCGGGCGAGGTGGCGGCGCCTGTAGTCCCAGCTACTCAGGAGGCTGAGGCAGAAGAATGGCATAAACCTGGGAGGCGGAGCTTGCAGTGAGCTGAGAAAGTACTTCGTACAGCCGGGCGCGGTGGCTCACGCCTGTAATCCCAGCACTTTGGGAGGCTGAGGCGGGTGGGTCACAAGGTCAGGAGTTCAAGACCAGCCCGGTCAACATAGTGAAACCCCATCTCTACTAAAAATACAAAAAAAAAAAAAATTAGCTGGGCGTAGTGGGGGGCGCCTGTAGTCTCAGCTACTTGGGAGGCTGAGGCAGGAGCATCGCTTGAACCTGGGAGGCGGAGGTTGCAGTGAGCCAAGATCGCGCCACTGCACTCCAGCCTGGCTGCACTCCAGCCTGGCGACAGAGTGAGACTCCATCTCAAAAAACAAACAAAAACAAAGTACCTGGCACATAGTAGGCATGCAAGAAATGTTCATTCCCTTCTTTCCTCCTTAAAGATAGGCTTATACTTCTGAGTTTTTCAGTATCTCTATTCTGTGATCATTGAACTCAGAAACAGTAATTGAATTTTACTGTTTGGAGAACATATAAAGATACAAATATTAAGTGAACAAGCTATTACAAGCATTAGTTTGAAATAGCAATATTCCCTTGACACCTGGATCTCTTTTTCCTGTATCACTATCAGTTAAATCCCACCCCCCAAAATTTATAATTTTATAAAAAGGTGACCATGATATAATTTGGAAAAACTAGTGACGCTGTGCTTTGAGAACAGAATAAAGAGCATGGCTGGAACTCTGCCAAGATGGTCTTTAACATTCTGCCCTAGCCAGGTGTTAACTTCCCAACACTGTTCGTGTATGGCTGAGTGCTGCAAATTTCTCAGATAATTAGCAAAAGGTTGAAATAAACGCTAAAAATGAGTTCATAAGAAGGAAAATAAGCTGGTTTTCTTTCTGTTCCTTTTAAAACTCTAGCCAGAAATACTGCCCAATGCATAATGAAGACTGTACACAGCAGCACCAAAAAGGCTATTTACAAGAGATTTTCTTCAGCAGAATCTACTTGAAAGCACTGAGAATTTGCATCTTAGCTAAGAGCAGTTCACTAAGGAACAGGGCCATCTAAGTGCGTAACTAGTATTTAAAGTTGTCAAGGGGTGGGGATGTGCAAATTAAGCAGCAAAAGATTATTCTCTTGTTTTGCCTTAGGGGAAAGTGATAGTGGTCAGAGGGGCCAGTTCCAAGGGCTGGTCCAAGGCAGGCCGGTGGTCTTGGTACTCTGCCACATGCCCATTCCGGTGGTGGCCATACTCAAACTTGATCCGCAGCTCACCAATCTTAGATTGGGGAAGGATATCTGGGATCCACTCGATGATGAAAGGTGTTGGTTCCTTTTGATCTGGGGAAGTGTTGCCTAAAGAGTAAAAAGGAGTATTAGTACACTTTAATAGGTGTTCCTAATTGCAAGAAAAAGTGTCTGGAATTGGAGCAGTCTGTTCAGCTTTGATAATCAGAAGGCGGAATGAGGTTTATAAATTCAGTGGTGACTGGGATATCAGATTTATTGATCATCATTAAGTTTTTGTTTTTGTTTTGTTTTTTGAGACGGAGTCTTACTCTGTCTCCCAGGCTGGAGTGCAGTGGCGTGATCTTGGCTCACTGCAACCTTTGCCTCCCAGGTTCAAGCGATTCTCCTCCCTCAGCTTCCTGAGTAGCTGGGATTACAGGCGTGTGCCACCACACCTGGCTAATTTTTTGTATTTTTAGTAGAGATGGGGTTTCACCGTGTTAGCCAGGATGGTCTCGATCTCCTGACCTTGTGATCTGCCCATCTCAGACTCCCAAGTGCTGGGATTACAGGCGTGACTCACCACACCCAGCCATCATGAAGTTAAAACTATATATTTAGGCCAGGCGTGGTAGCTGACACCTGTAATCCCAACAGTGTTGGAGGGCAAGGCAGGAGGATAGCTTGAGGCCAGGAGTTGAAGACCATCCTATGCAACAAAGTGAGACCCTGTCTCTACAAAAAAATTAGCCAGGTGTGGTGAAATGTGCCGCTAGTCCCAACTACTTGGGAGACTGAGGTGGGAGGATTGCTTGAGCCCAGTACTTCAATGCCAGCCTGGGCAATACAGTGAGACCCTATCTCAAAAAAAACAAAGTGGCCGGGCGCGGTGGCTCAAGCCTGTAATCCCAGCACTTTGGGAGGCCGAGACGGGCGGATCACGAGGTCAGGAGATCGAGACCATCCTGGTTAACATGGTGAAACCCCGTCTCTACTAAAAAATACAAAAAAAAAACTAGCCGGGCGAGGTGGCGGGCGCCTGTAGTCCCAGCTACTCGGGAGGCGGAGGCAGGAGAATGGCGTGAACCCGGGAGGCGGAGCTTGCAGTGAGCTGAGATCCGGCCACTGCACTCCAGCCTGGGCGGCAGAGCGAGACTCTGTCTCAAAAAAAAAAAAAACAAAAAAAAAACAAAAAAAAAAACCAACAAAGTAATATAAGAAAACAAGAAGGATGGACCAGGGGCAGTGGCTCATGCCTGTAATTTCAGCACTTTGGGAGGCTGAGGTGGGTGGATCACTTGAGGTCAGGAGTTCAAGACTAGCCTGACCAACATGGCAAAACCATCTCTACTAAAAATACAAAAATTAGCCAGGTGTGGTGGCATGCTCCTGTAATCCCAGTTACTTTGGAGGCTAAGGCAGAAGAATCGCTTAAACCCAGAAGATGGAGGCTTCAGTAAGTTGAGATTGCACCACTGGACTCTAGCCTGGGCAACAGAGCAAGACTCCGCCTCAAAAAACACCCCCAAAAAACAAAAAAACAAGAAGGATGGAGGAGAGGACCCTGATTAATAATGTATACACATTTTTCTCTCAGCACTACTTAACCTTCGACTTCATAAGCTAGTATTTTACTTTTTATTTTTTGTTTTTGTTTTTTGAGATGGAGTCTTGCTCTGTTGCCCAGGCTGGAGTGCAGTGTTGCAATGTTGTTTCACTGCAACCTCCGCTTCCTGGGTTCAGGTGATTCTTCGGCCTCAGCCTTCCAAGTAGCTGGGACTACAGGCACGCACCACCATGTCCAGCTAATTTTTGTATTTTTAGTAGAGACAGGGTTTCACCATCTTGGCCAGGCTGGTCTCGAACTCCTGACCTCTGGTGATCTTTCCACCTCGGCCTCCCAAAGTGTGGGGATTACAGGCATGAGCCACTGCGCCTGGCCTACATTTTACTTTTCACTTCACTGTGTTACTCTCTCTCCACTTTAGCCTAAATAGTCACCCCGTTTAAACTCCTTCCCTCAACTTCTTTTGGTCCTTTCTTTCCCACAAAGACTAAGATATCACTGATATGATGAGAAACAAAGCATCCATCCACCCTGGACTAACAACCTTATTGGCAGGGTATTTTGGTCTGTTTGGTTTCTTTCAGTCATAGAATATAAATGTTAGGTATTATCTAGCTCATGTTAGTCACAGACATTCTAGCTTCCATTTCAAATGATATCTGGAGTTGCTGCCAACTTTTCACTTAAATATCAATGAAGACATAGAAAAAGATGAAAACTCACAACTGATGAACACTAAGACCACTGGCAGCTTCTGGGAGGAAATATAAAACAGGTGGAGATGGATGGAAAGAAATCCACCCAGACTTTGGCCATAGCATATCCCATCTTTCCTTCATAAAGGGAGGCTACATGGAACAAGGCAGGAAAATACTCTCTCTCTCTCACTGTTTGTGCCCTGGCTACTACTTGTACACAGCAGCAAATGAGTAGTGCCACTTCCTTTCCTTTAGAACATCTCACACATACCCCCTCCCCACTCATGTACCTGAATTCTTGATGACTGCAAAGGGGACTTGGGGGAGGGTAGGTGCATGGTTAAAGTTGAATAGCAGGGCTAGGTGCAGTTGCTCACATCTGTAAACCCAGCACTTTGGGAGGCCAAGCCGGGCAGATCATGAGGTTAGGAGTTCGAGACCAGCCTGATCAACATGGTGAAACTCTGTCTCTACTAAAAATACAAAAATTAGCTGGGTGTGGTGGCACGCACCTGTAATCTCAGCTACTCAGAAAGCTGAGACAAAAGAATTGCTTGAACCTGGGAAGCAGAGGTTGCAGTGAGCTGAGATCACACCACTGCATTCCAGCCTAGGCAACAGAATAAGACTCTACCTCAAAAAAAAAAAAAAAAAAAAAAAAAAGTGAATAGCAGTGGCAGAGTGTGTTCTGGAAAGTACAGTCTGCACTAGTAAAGCAATTTGGGTGGGAGAAAGAGGAGAAACCCCTGAAAACTGTGTATGTGGGGAATCTTAGTTTTGTGTGTTTTTTCCTATATTCCATTATTAGCAATGAAGGAGGCAGAGATGTTCAGGAGATGCCACTGTGGTAGGAAAGAGAAATAATAGATATGAGAACTCTGCATCAGCACCTCACATACAGATCTGAGAGGGAGCCAGCCATCACGCAGGAGTGATCCCAAGCAATCTGCCTGTTACCAAACTTTGAGTCTGGAAAGATCTTGTTTTTTTGTTTTTGTTTTTGTTTTTTGAGATGGAGTCTCTCTCTGTCGCCCAGGCTGGAGTGCAGTGGCTCGATCTCAGCTCACTGCAAGCTCTGCCTCCCAGGTTCACACCATTCTCCTGCCTCAGCCTCCCGAGTAGCTGGGACTACAGGCGCCCGCCACCATGCCTGGCTAATTTTTTTTTGTATTTTTAGTAGAGACGGGGTTTCACCGTGTTAGCCAGGAAGGTCTTGATCTCCTGACCTCGTGATCTGCCCACCTTAGCCTCCCAAAGTCTGGACAGATCTTAATCTGTTCAGTAATAAGAAAAGAACAGGAAGTTTAAAAAAAAAAAAACTATATAAGGAAAAGGGAGTAAATAACTAGAAGAATTAAAGGAAGGGAAAGCAATGACTGATCTATCCAAAAGAAAATTTAAACAGCCAGGTGCAGTGGCTCACGCCTGGTAATCCCAGCACTTTGGGATGCCGAGGCGGGTGGATCATGAGGTCAGGAGTTCGAGACCAGCCTGGCCAAGGTGGTGAAACTCCGTCTTTACTAAAAATACAAAAATTATCTGGGCATAGTGGTGGGCACCTGTAATCCCCAGCTACTCGGGAGGCTGAGGCAGGAGAATCGCTTGAACCCAGAAGGTGGAGGTTGCAGTGAGCTGAGATCACGCCACTGTACTCCAGCCTAGGTGACAGAGCAAGACTCTGTCTCAAAAAAAAAACAACAGAAATTTCAGGGAACTGTTTAGCATCCACAAAAGAAAAAAATAAGATCTGGCCTTTATGGAAATAAGGCCAGAATCATAAGAAGAGCCCAGACTGGGAAGAAAAGGCAGCTGGATGAGAGTAAAAGGAAGACAAACAAGAAAAGGCCAAATTTCAAGAACCACAAAGAGTAGAATTAAAATCTACATGGTCAGCTGGGCACAGTGGCTCATGCCTGTAACCCCAGCACTTTGGGAGGACCAGGGTGGATCGCTTGAGGTCAGGAGTTCAAGACCAGCCTGAGCAATATAGCGAGACCCCCATCTGTGTAAGAAATTTTTTTTTTTTTTTTTTGAGACGGAGTTTTGCTCTGTCGCCCAGGCGGGAGTGCAGTGGCACGATCTTGGCTCACTGCAAGCTCTGCCTTCTGGGTTCACGCCATTCTCCTGCCTCAGCCTCCTGAGTAGCTGGGACTACAGGCGTCCGCCACCACGCCCGGCTAATTTTTTTTTTTTTTTTTTTTTGAGATGGAGTCTCGCTCTGTCGCCCGGGCTGGGGTGCAGTGGCCAAATCTCAGCTCACTGCAAGCTCCACCTCCTGGGTTTACGCCATTCTCCTGCCTCAGCCTCCCGAGTAGCTGGGACTACAGGCGCCCGCCACCTCGCCCGGCTAGTTTTTTTTGTACTTTTTTTAGTAGAGACGGGGTTTCACCGGGTTAGCCAGGATGGCCTCGATCTCCTGACCTCGTGATCCGCCCGTCTCGGCCTCCCAAAGTGCTGGGATTACAGGCTTGAGCCACCACGCTTGGCCTAATTTTTTTGTATTTTTAGTAGAGACGGGGTTTCACAGTGTTAGCCAGGATGGTCTCGATCTGCTAACCTCGTGATCTGCCTGCCTCGGCCTCCCAAAGTGCTGGGATTACAGGTGTGAGCCACCACGCCCGGCCAGAAATTTCTACTAAAAAAAAAAAATCTGACATAGTTCTAAAATATATTACAAACCCATAATAACCAAAAGAGTGTGGTACTGGCATGCATCTAGACAGATTAAAGGAACAAAACAGAAAGACTAGAAATAGACACAAATAGAACAGGAATTTAGTTAGCCTAAGATAAAGATGGCATTTGTAACTACTAAAATAAAAACAAATAAGTGTTTCTTATAATAAATCCAGTTTGTATCAACCAGATAACCATCTGGAAGAAAATAAAAGGTGGTGGAACCTTATCTATAACTTACATAAGTTACATCATGATAAATTCCAGAGAATCAAAGTTTTTCTTTTTCTTTTTTTTTTTGAGACAAGGTCTTGGTGTTTCGCCCCGCCTGGAGTGTAGTGACACAATCATGGCTCACTGCAGCCTCGACCTCCAGAGCCCAAGCAACCCTCCCACCTCAGCCTCTGAAGTAGCTGGGACCACAGGCATGTACCACCATTCCTGGCTAATTTTTTTTTTTTTTGAAAGTAAGTTTATTAAGAAAGTAAAGGAGGCTGGGCGTGGTGGCTCACACCTGTAATCCCAGCACTTTGGGAGGCCAAGGCAGGCAGATCACAAGGTCAAGAGATCAAAACCATCCTGGCCAACATGGTGAAACCCTGTCTCTACTAAAAATACAAAAATTAGCTGGGTGTGGTGGCACGGGCCTGAAGTCCCAGCTACTCAGGAGGCAGAGGCAGGAGAATCGCTTTAACCTGGGAGGTGGAGGTTGCAGTAAGTCAAGATTGCACCACTGCACTCCAGCCTGGTGACAGAGCAAGACTGTATCTCAGGCCAGGCGCGGTGGCTCACACCTGTAATCCCAGCACTTTGGGAGGCTGAGGCGGGCAGATCACGAGGTCAGGAGATCAAGACCATCCTGGCTAACATGGTGAAACCTCGTCTCTACTAAAAACACAAAAAAATTAGCTGGGTGTGGTAGTGGGCGCCTGTCGTCCCAGCTACTTGGGAGGCTGAGGCAGGAGAATGGAATGGCATGAACCCGGGAGGCAGAGCTTGCAGTGAGCTGAGATCGCACCACTGCACTCCAGTCTGGGAGATAGAGCGACACTCCATCTCAAAAAAAAAAAAAAAAAGGTAAAGGAATAAAGAATGGCTACTTCATAGGCAGAGGAGCCCCCAGCTAATTTTAAAAATTCTTTTATAGAGATGGGGTCTCCCTGTGTTGCCCAGGCTGGTCTCAAACTCCTGGGTTCAAGCTGTCCTCCAACCTCAGCCTCCCAACATTCTGGGATTATAGGTGTGAGCCACTGTGCCCTGTCAGGTCAAAGATTTAAACATAGACAAACTCAGGTTAAAGAATACTTTTGAAAAATACAAAATTAGGCCGGGTATGGTGGCTCATGCCTGTAATCCCAGCACTTTAGGAGGCTGAGGCGGGTGGATCACTGAGGTCAGAGTTCGAGACCAGCCTGACCAATATGGTGAAACCCCATCTCTACCAAAAATACAAAAATTAGCCGGGCATGGTGGTGGGTGCCTGTAGTCCCAGCTACTGGGGAGGCTGAGACAAGAGAATTACTTGAACCTGGGAGGCAGAGGGTGCAGTGAGCCAAGGTCGCGTTACTGCCCTCCAGCCTGGGCGATAAAGCAAGACTCCATCTCAAAAAAAAAAAAAAAAGAAGAAGAAAAGAAAGAAAAATTCAAAATTAAACACTAGTAGAACTAAACATAAGAATATGGTATCACTGGCCGGGTGCAGTGGCTCATGCCTATAACCCAGCACTTTGGGAGGCTGAGGTGGGCAGATCACCTGAGGTTGGGAGTTCGAGACCAGTCTGACCAATGTGGAGAAACCCCGTCTCTGCTAAAAATACAAAATTAGCTGGATGTGGTGGCACATGCCTTGTAATCCCAGCTCTTTGGGAGACTGAGGCAGGAGAATTGCTTGAACCCGGGAGGCAGAGGTTGCAGTGAGCCGAGATTGCCCCATTGCACTCCAGCCTGGGCAATAAGAGTGAAACTCTGTCTCAAAAAAAAAAAAAAAGAATATGGTATCACCTTCAAAAACTATGAAGACAAGGCAGAGAACATAGTCCATTTAGCAAAAAATAACACAGAAGACCAACTATATCAATTATAATAAATATAAAGAGGATAGACTATTAAAATTAGAAAAAGTCAAAACCAACTATATAATGTTGATAAAAGATTCATCTAAGTTGGGCCTGGTGGTGTGTGCCTGTAGTCCCAGCTCCTTGGGAGGCCAAGTGGAAGGATCACTTGAACCCAGGAGTTCAAGGCTGTAGTGTACTATGATCACACCTAGAAATAGCCACTGCACTCCAGCCTGAGCAACATGGCAAGACCCTGTCTCTGAAAAAAGACAGATTCAATTAAAACAATATCACAAAAAAGTTAAAACTAAATGGATGGCAAACATTAAAAAAATAAAAAACAGGCCGGGCGCGGTGGCTCAAGCCTGTAATCCCAGCACTTTGGGAGGCCGAGACGGGCGGATCACGAGGTCAGAAGATCGAGACCATCCTGGCTAACACGGTGAAACCCCGTCTCTACTAAAACTACAAAAAAACTAGCCGGGCGAGGTGGCGGGCGCCTGTAGTCCCAGCTACTCGGGAGGCTGAGGCAGGAGAATGGCATGAACCCGGGAGGCGGAGCTTGCAGTGAGCTGAGATCCGGCCACTGCACTCCAGCCTGGGTGACAGAGCGAGACTCCGTCTCAAAAAAAAAAAAAAAAAAAAAAAAAAACAGGCCAGGCATGGTGGCTTATTCCTGTAATCTCAGCACTTTGGGAGGCTGAGGCAGGAGGACTGCTTGAACCCAGGAGTTCAAGACCAGCCTGGGCAACAGAGTAAGACTTTGTCCCTACTAAAAATAAAAAGAAATTAGCCGGGAATGGTGACATGTGCCTGTAGTCCCAGCTACTCAGGAGGCTGAGGTGGGAGGATCACTTGAGCCCAGGAGTTTGAGGCTGCAGTGAGCCATGATTGTGCCACTGCACTCCAGCCTGGGTAACAGGGCAAGACCCTATCTCAAAAAAAAAAAAAAAAAAAAATTTAAAACATAAAAGAAAAAACAAAAGAAAGTTGGTGTCACGGTTGTAATACTGGACAAAGAATTTAGGGCAAAAGTTATTTTTATGTTGATAACATACAATTTACATTAACAACATCTGGCAATAACTCTGATGTACCAACAACACTGCATTTAAAATAATTAAAGGCTTTTAGAAATATAAGAAGTCATTCAAGGAAACATAATTTTAGTAGAAAATGGTAAAATGACTTTTCTAGTCTTTGGCAGGTCAAAGAGATAACAGAGAGGACTTAAACACCAAAATAAAATGACTGATTTAAAAGGTATATATAGCCAGGCGCGGTGGCTCACGCCTGTAATCCCAGCACTTTGGGAGGCTGAGGCGGGTGGATCACCTGAGGTTAGAAATTTGAGACCAGCCTGGCCAACATGGCGAAACCCCGTATCTACTAAAAATACAAAAATTAGCTGGGTGTGGTAGCACACGCCTGTAATCTGAGCTACTCAGGAGGCTGAGGCAGGAGAATCACTTGAACCCAGGAGGCGGAGCTTGTAGTAAGCTGAAATCGTGCCACTGCACTCCAGCCTGGGTGACAGAGCAAGACTCTATCTGAAAAACAAACAAACAAAAACTATATACGAGTTTACATTGGATAAATAACATCTATGCTAGCACAAATTCATATCATATGTTGTTAGTGAAAAAACATTTTAAAATTCCTAAAAAGAAAGAAATTAAGGCTGGGCTTGGTGGCTCATGCCTATAATCCCAGCACTTCAGGAGACTGAGGTGGGCAGATCACCAGAGGTCTGGAGTTCGAGATCAGCCTGGTTAACATGGTAAACCCTGTCTCTACTAAATATACAAAATTAGCTGGGCATGATGGCATGTGCCTGTAATTCCAGCTACTCAGGCGGCTGAGGCAGGAGAATTGCTTGAATCCGGGAGATGGAGGTTGCAGTGAGCCAGGATCGTACCGCTGCACTCCAGCCTGAGCGACAGAGTGAGACTTGGTCTCCAAAAAGAAAAAAAAAAAAAAGAAAGAAATTAAAGATACGTCTTCTGACCTCAAAATAATAAAACTAGAAATTGATAACTAAGAATATGAAGATCAAAAGCCTCAACTAATTTGAAATTTTAAATACAAGGTACTGAGGACAGAAACTAAACTGTAATTATAGATGATTCAGATAATAAGAACTTAATCCCAGCACTTTGGGAGGCCGAGACGGGTGGATCACAAGGTCAGGAGATCGAGACCATCCTGGCTAACCCGGTGAAACCCCGTCTCTACTAAAAAATACAAAAAACTAGCCGGGCGCGGTGGCGAGCGCCTGTAGTCCCAGCTACTCGGGAGGCTGAGGCAGGAGAATGGCGTGAACCCGGGAGGCGGAGCTTGCAGTGAGCTGAGATCCGGCCACTGCACTCCAGCCTGGGCGACAGAGCGAGACTCCACCTCAAAAAAAAAAAAAAAAAAAAAAAATTGAGTATTCCTTTTATTATGTATTTATTTATTTATTTATTTTTGGGATAGAGTCTGGCCCTCTCACCCGGGCTGGAGTGCAATGGCACGATCTCAGGCTCACTGCAACCTCTGCCTCCTGGGTTCAAGCAATTCCCCTACCTCAGCCTCCTGAGTAGCTGGGACGACAGGCACGCACCACCACACCTGGCTAATTTTTTGCATTTTAGTAGAGACGGGGTTTCACCATGTTGGCCAGGATGGTCTTGATCTCCTGACCTCGTGGTCTGCCCGCCTCGGCCTCCCAAAGTGCTGGGATTACAGGCATGAGCCACCATGCCCAGCCACACCTGGCTGATTTTTGTATTTTTAGTAGAGACGGGGTTTTACCATGTTGGCCAGGCTGGTCTGGAACTCCTGGCCTCAAGTAGTCTACCTGCCTAGGCCTCCCAAAGTGCTGGGATTACAGGCATGAGCCACTGCGCTCGGCCGAGTATTCCTTTTAAAAGCTACAAAAATAGTTCCAAGAAAATATTAGGAAAAACTTTAAAAGAGAAATTATTAATTTACAACAAATTTAGGACCGGGGGCGGTGGCTCATGCCTGTAATCCTAGCACTTTGGGAGGTCAAGGTGGGCAGATTGCCTTAGCTCAGGAGTTCGAGACCAGCCTGGGTGACACGGTGAAACCCCGTCTCTACTAAAATACAAAAAATTAGCCAGGCGTGGTGGTAGGCGCCTGTAATCCCAGCTACTCAGGAGGCTGAGGCAGGGGAATCACTTGAACCCAGGAGGCGGAGGTTGTGGTAAGCCAAGATCATGCAGCTGCACTCCAGCCTGGTGACAGAGCGAGACTCCCTCTCCAAAAAAAAAAAAAAAAAAATTCAGAACTGATAAAAGCCAGTTATCTGATTTGGAAAACACCATAAAGCAGATGAAATTCAAGTACAGTCTAAACTATAGACTTAGAACAGATTTTAATTTTTGTTCTTTAAGTAGAGTGGGGGTCTTGCTATATTGCCCAGGCTGGTCTTGAACTCCTGGCCTCAAGTGATCCTACTGCCTCAGCCCCCAAAGCTCTGGGATTACAGGCATGAGCCACTCTGCCCAGCCTTCATTTACTATTATCACTACGGGGACTTCATCAAGGGTACCAATTTAATACTAAGTATACTAAAACTAAGAGATTTCCATAACTGGCAATAACAAGTTAGTGGCAATAACAAGTTAGAATCAGGATAGATATTTCACTCAAAAGAGCAGCAAAAAATATAATATTCACAAGAATTTGACAGAATAATTAAAAATTCTAAATTTCTTCTGGAAGAATAAATGCACAACTGAAGAAACAAAGGGGAGCCAATAGATAGATCACAAAGCTAAATTAGTTAAAACTACGGCTGGCATGCACTTATTCATTCAGCAAGTCTTTTTTTTTTTTTTTTTTTGAGACTGAGTCTCACTGTGTCGCCCACTCTGGAGCGCAGTGGTTTTTGAGATCTCTGCCTCCTGGGTTGCAACCTCTGCCTCCTGGGTTCAAGCAATTCTTGTGCCTCAGCCTCCCGAGTAGCTGGGACTACAGGCACGCGCCACTACGCCTGGCTAAGTTTTGTATTTTTGTGGTAGAGACGGGGTTTCACCATGTTGGCCAGGCTGGTCTCAAAACTCCTAACGTCAAGCAATTCATCTGTCTCGGCCTCCCAAAGCGCTGGGATTATAGGCGTGAGCCACAACACCTGGCCTGCAATTTTATTTTTGAAAACACTGGTTCAAATGAAACAAAATACCTTATTCCACGATTGTCTTTACAAGGTGAATGAATGTGTCTTCTTTGTTTAAGGTCAAGATCCAAAGCTTTGGACAGTGTACTGTACTGTACACAAGCTGACACTCAAAGGAAGATGCGCTTTTGAAGTTCACTTACCAACTTTGAGGAAAGTTTTTAGTTCCAAGGGTCGCAGCACTGGTTGTTTTTCTATACGACCGTAGGTTTCTGCTATGCTCTCTACTTCCACTTTAGGGCATTTAAACAGCTCATAAGTCCCATCTCGGTTCTGGATAAAGCTACGAGTGATTTCCAAGGGCATCTGGACACCAAGACATACCAAAAAAGGGTGAGAGAGAAAACTTTCAAAATAGACCAATACCTGGATGACAACAAATCTTTTATTATTCCTTCTTTCTTGTTAAGTATATTCAAATGAATTACAACTTCCCTGTTTTTCAAGAAAATCCTGTCAACAAATCTGCCTTTTCTCCCTTACATCATTCATGGCTTTCCTTTTTTCTCTAAAATCTTAAATTTCCACCTCAGCCAAACCATATACCAGTTGAACCTCTAACATCTTCATGGGTACATGACTGTTGCTGGCACAGACCTGCTCTAAAATCAGTTTTATTCCTTCCCCTACTGCTCTGCTAGCAGCATTCTTCTCTTAAATTCCTCTGTTCATACACCTGCAGTTCACCTCACATCCTGTATGCTTCATACTGTCCTTGGGATTGAGCCAGGCAGAACTGGAACTGGATGCTGTGGTGACCCAAAGCAAATTACAAACTTCTCAGAGCCTGTTTTCTCATGGGCAAAATGCAGTTAATGCCAGGGCATGGCTGGGAGGTCAAATGAGGTGATGGAGGTAAGTAATGCCCAACAGTAAGAAGCTCCATGATTGTTAGCTCTCTTCTCCCACAAGCCTGCACCCTAGGTTGCTTCAGTGTCTCCCTAAATGTCATCCATTCCAGGCTAAAAGCTGCCTCTGTGACATCTGCATTTAAAGGAGTTCCTCAAGTACCTTTAATGCCAATACAGTCCTTTTCTAGGGTTCACTTTTTTTTTTTTTTTTTTTTAAAGAGGCAAGGTCACTGAGGGCGGTGGCTTGTGCCTATAATTCCAGCACTTTGGGAGGCTGAGGTAGGCAGATCACCTGAGGTCGGGAGTTTGAGACCAGCCTGACCAACATGGAGAAACCCCATCTCTACTAAAAATACAAAATTAACCAGGCGTGGTGGCAGATGCCTGTAATCCCAGCTACTCAGGAGGCTGAGGCAAGAGAATCGCTTGAAGCTGGGAGGCGGAGGTTGTGGTGAGCTGAGATCACGTGATTCCACTCCAGCTTGGGCCACAAGAGTGAAAGTCCATGTCAACAACAACAAAAAAAGTCAAGGTCTCACTTGGTTGCCCCTGCTGGAGTACAGTGGTACAATCATGGCTCACTGCAGCCTCCAACTCCCAGGCTCAAGTGACCCTCTTGCTTCAGCTTCCTTAGTGGTTGGGACTATGGGCACACACCACCAGGCCTCACTTTTTCTTTTTTTCTTTTTTTTTGGAAATGAAGTCTAGCTCTGTCACCCAGGCTGGAGTGCAGTGGCACGATCTCGGTTCACTGCAACCTTTGCCTCCCAGGTTCAAGTGATTCTCCTGCCTCAGCCTCCCAAGTAGCTGGGATTACAGGAGCAAGCCACCATGCCTGGCTAATTTTTGTATTTTAGTAGAGACGTGTTTTCACCATGGTGGCCAAGCTGGTCTAAAACTCCTGACCTCAGGTGCTGCGCCCACCTCGGCCTCCCAAAGTGCTTGGATTACAGGCATGAGCCACCTCGCCAGGCTCTTTTGCTTTCTTTCTTTCCTTTTTTTTTTTAAGAGTAGGGGCCTAGCTGGCCGGGTGCAGTGGCTCACGCCTATAATCCCAGTACTTTGGGAGGTCGAGGAGGGTGGATCACATGAGGTCAGGAGTTTGGGACCAGCCTGGCCAACATGGTGAAACCCTGTCTCTACTAAAAATACAAAAATTAGCCAGGCGTGGTGGTGTGCACCTGTAGTCCCAGCTACTCAGGAGGTTGAGGCATGAGAATTGCTTGATCCTGGGAGGTGGAGGTTACAGTGAGCCGAGATTGTGCTACTGCACTGCAGCCTGGGCAACAGAGCAAGAGACTCTGTCTCCAGAAAAAAAAAAAAAAAACATAAAATGTCTAGTGTGGCTGGATGTGGCAGATTACACCTGTAATCACGGTACTTTGGGAGGCCAAGATGGGAGGACTGCTTGAACCCAGGAATTTGAGACCAGCCTGGGCAACATAGCAAGACCCCATCTTAAATTTTTTTTCTTTTAAAATTAGTAGGGTGGGCCTGGTGGCTCATGCCTGTAATCCCAGCACTTTGGGAGGCTGCAGCAGACAGAGTCCAGGAATTTGAGACCAGCCTGGGCAACACGGGGAAACCCCATCTCTACAAAAATAGCTGGGCATGGTGGTGGCATGTGTCTGTAGTCCAAGCTACTCAGGAGGCTGAGATGGGAGGATCACTTGATCCCAAGAGGCAGAGTGAGCTGTGACTGCACCACTGTACTCCAGACTAGGCAACAGAGTAAGACCCTGTCCCAAAAAAACCAAAATACAAACAAAAAAGACCAAAAAAAATTTTTTTTAAAGTGTCATTTCTCAGCCGGGCACAGTGGCTCATGCCTGTAATCCCAGCAGTTTGGGAGGATCATGAAGTCAGGAATTCGAGACCAGCCTGGCCTACATGGTCAAACCCTGTCTCTACTAAAAATACAAAAATTAGGCTTGGCGCAGTGGCTCACGCCTCTAATTCCAGCACTTTGGGAGGCTGAGACAGGCGGATCACAAGGTAGGAGATCACGAGGTAGCTAGACCATCCTGGCTAGCATGGTGAAACCCCGTCTCTACTAAAAATACAAAAAATTAGACAGGCATGGTGGTGGGTACCTGTAGTCCCAGCTACTTGGGAGGCTGAGGCAGGAGAATGGCATGAACCCAGGAGGCGGAGCTTGCAGTGAGCTGAGATCGCACCACTGCACTCCAGCCTGGGCAACGGAGCGAGACTCCGTCTCAAAATAAAATAAAATAAAAATACAAAAATTAGCCAGGTATGGTGGCACGTGCCTGTAATCCCAGCTAGCCAGGGGGAATTGCTTGAACTCGGGAGGCAGAGGTTGCAGTGAGCCAAGATTGTGCCACTGCATTCCAGCCTGGGTGACAAAGCAAGACTCCATCTCAAACATAAAATAAAAAGGGTCATTTCTCTAATGAGAACAAAGCTGTAGTTTGGGGAGGAGGGTTTAATTGTGCTGGTGCCACTGACTTCACAAATATTATATCATCTCAAATTATTTATATACTTTCTAGCTGCCTGCCAGTCAAATCTAGGACTCATCATAAGTATTAGGGGATCATTATTTAATTTATAAGAAAAAATTGTGTTTTTTTATTCCAAAAGCAAAGAAAAAGTATATTGCAATTTAAGATACTTTTTTCAAGCCATAGGGAACACACATTAAAATCAGAGTCAGAACTATAAAGCCAGGGATATTTCTGAATAATCTCTTAGCGTGAAAAAAAAGAAACTCTGGTGTCTGTAACTCAAGGAACCAGTGCAAATATACTCCCTGTACTTGCCTCCCTCTCTTCCCTTCACAACCCTCCCACTGTTATAGAAATAAACTCTCACCTCTGGGGTATCTAAGATTTGTTTAACTTGCAGGATATTAGTGATATGCCAAGTATATTTGGAAAAGGTTCCCAGTGGCAAGGCATCTTTCCGAACAAAAGCTTCAACGTGAAAAAAGGACAAAATTAGATTACCAAAAAATAACATTTTCTTTTATTGTATTTGTTACCTAGTTTCTAATACAGTACTATTATTTCCTTATAGATTCTCAGCACTTTTAAAAAGAAATTCTAGAGGCAAATATATAAAAGGGTTTGGCAGAAATGTGACATATCAGTTGATATAGATAATTGATATGCCGATCATTGAAGGCTTTGTGCTCCAGACATATGAGTAGAAGTCCTAACTCTGAATACTCAGTAGTGAGTATTCTACACAGATTTTTTCCAAATGTAATTCTCTACATTCAAGACATCATCCATCACTATACCAAAGGGAAATCCTGTACCTGTGGTGGAGTTGGGAAGCCGTTTTTTTGCACTTCCTATAGATATTCTCTGTTGCAGGGCATCAAAAAAGGACTGAGGAATGTGGAACACCAGTGGTTCTGGTTTGCCTGTGGGAAACAAGAAGAAACAACTCATTTAAAGAAACTCAGAAGACTTTCTGATGTACAGGGAGAGGTGGAAGAAAAGGAATCAAGGGATGGTAATAACTAAAAATACCACTGAGATTTCTTTATACAGAGGCAAAAAGAAGGCTTTGATTGACCTTTCTGGGCCAAGAACTATCACTAGTCCTACTCTTGATCCCTTGCAAACACAAAACACACAGTGTAGCCTGGGCAACAAAGGAAGACCCGGTGTCTACAAAAAAAAATTTTTTTTTGAGATGGAGTCTCACTCTGTTGCCCAGGCTGGAGTGCAATGGCATGATCTCGGCTCACTGCAACCTCTGCCTTCCAGGTTCAAGCAATCCTCCTGCCTCAGCCTCCTGAGCAGCTGGGACTACAGGCATGTGTCACCACACCTGGCTAATTTTTATATTTTTAGTAGAGATGGGGTTCACCATGTTGGCCAGGCAGGTCTAAACTCCTGACCTCGTGATTCACCCACCTCGGCCTCCCAAAGTGCTGGGATTGCAGGTGTGAGCCACCGTGCCTGGCCAAAAAAATTTTTTTTAATTAGCCAGGCGTGGTGGCATGCACCTGCTGTCCCAGCTACTTGGGAGGCTGAGGTGGGAGGATCAACTGAGTCGAGGAGGTTAAGGCTGCAGTAAGCCATGGTCATGCTACTGCACTCCAGCCTGGTCAACAGAGTGAGACCCTCCCTCAAAAAGGAAAAAAAAAAGAAAAGAAAAGAAAGGCCAGGCATGGTGACTCACACCTGTAATTCTAGCACTTTGGGAGGCTAAGGTGGGTGAATTACCTGAGATCAGCTTGGCCAACATGGTGAAACCCCATCTCTACTAAAAATACACACACACAAAAAAATTAGCTGGGCATGGTGGTGTGTGCCTGTAACTACAGCTACTCGGCAGGTTGAGGCAGGAGATCGCTTGAACCCAGGAGGCAGAGGTTGCAGTGAGCCAAGATCACGCCACTGCACTCCAGCCTGGGCAACAGAGTGAGACTCCATTGAAAAAAAAGAAAAAAGAAAATGAAAAAACAAACCAACAGAGTAGACCCTTGTCACTCACCAGGTATAACATTTCAAATCCGCAATTTTAAAAAGACCAACACAGCACAGACTTTCCCCCTTAAAGGGTATGCGAAGTAAGATGGGATGAGAACAGTGAGGCTAAGGTGGACTGCCTCCACTTGATTTCCTCTTGCTCGCTATCCCCAGGTTCTTGCTATTTGCATTCATGTCTAAGCAAACTAACGATATGCTCTCTCACCCGATGGTCAGCACCATGAATGCTGAGGGACTACAAGTTAGGACACTGCTTACCCAGCAAGCATCTGTCTTTCTCCCGAATATGACCTCAAGGCAGGCAAAATACTTGAAAGTGCTTAACAAACCTTTTAAAGAAACTTGCGGCCAGGCACGGTGGCTCACACCTGTAATTCCAGCACTTTGGGAGGACGAGGTGGGTGGATCACCAGGTCAGGAGATTGAGACCATTCTGGCTAACATGGTGAAACCCCATCTCTACTAAAAATACAAAAAATTAGCCAGGCATAGTGGCATGCACCTGTAGTCCCAGCTACTTGGGAGGCTGAGGCAGGAGAATCGCTTGAACTCGGGAGGCAGAGGTTGCAGTGAGCCAAGATCACACCACTGCACTCCAGCCTGGGCAACAGAGCAAGACTTCGTCTCAAAAAGAAAAAAAAAAGAAACTTGCCAGGCATTAGGTCAACTTAAGAGAGTTAAGGGCTGGGTGCGGTGGCACAAGCCTGTAATCCCAGCACTTTGGGAGGTCGAGGCGGGTGGATCAAGAGGTCAGGAGATCGAGACCATCCTGACTAACACAGTGAAACTCCATCTCTACTAAAAATACAAAAAATTAGCAAGGCGTGGTGGCAGGTGCCTGTAGTCCCAGCTACTTGGGAGGCTGAGGCAGAAGAATGGCGTGAACCTTGGAGGCAGAGCTTGCAGTGAGCCGAGATCACGCCACTGTACTCCAGCCTGGGTGACAGAGCGAGACTCCATCTCAAAAAAAAAAAAAGAGAGTTAAGGGGAGGGGGTCTAGTGAGTTCAGAGTCTTCCTTAAAAATTCTTTCCAAACCAGGTGCGGTGGCTCACAACTGTAATTCCAACACTTTGGGAGGCCTAGGTGGGCAGATCACTTGAGGTCAGAAGTTTCAGACCAGCCTGGCCAACATGGTGAAACCCTATTTCTACTAAAAATACAAAAATTAGCCAGGAGTGGTGATGCATGCCTATAATCCCAGCTACTCAGGAGGCTGAAACACGAGAATCTCTTGAGCCTGGGAGGTGGAGGTTGTAGTGAGCCAAGACTGTGCCACTGCACTCCAGCCTGTGTGACAAAGCAAGACTGTCTCAAAAAATAAAAAAGAATTAACTTAAAGAAGACTTCATAAAACATACACACTCATAGTCCAGGAGTGAGCTGATGGAAACTTGGACAAAGGTGGTAGTAATGGAGATGGTGAGACAGAGTAGAGGGTGGTACAGGAATGGGGTGGAAGAATGGGATGGAAGAGGGAATGGGATGGGATGGAAGAGGACGATAAGTGTTTAGCTTATAGTATTATCAATATTCTGTTTTCTGGGCTGGGCACGGTGGCTCACGTCTGTAATCCCAGCACTTTGGGAGGCCGAGGCAGGTGGATCACCTGAGGTCAGGAGTTCAAGACCAGCCTGGCTAACATGGCGAAACCTCATCTCTACTAAAAATACAAAAAATTGGCCGGGCATGGTGGTGCACACCTGTAATCCCAGCTACTTGGGAGGCTGAGGCAGGAGAATCGCTTGAACCCGGGAGGTGGAGGTAATAGTGAGCCAAGATCACGCCACTGCACTCCAGCCTGGGCGACAAGTGATTCTCCTGCCTCAGCCTCCTGAGTAGCTGGGACTACAGGCCTGTGCCACCACACCCAGCTAATAGAATACTTTTAAGGCAACAAGCAGAGACCGGTTAGATCTGAAAATGCTGACGTTCCACGAGGCTATTAGAAATCACACCCAAATACAGCCTGTGTTCTCCAATCTTCCTCAGCGTGTTTATGTCTTTTTTTTTTTAGATGGAGTCTCGCCCTGTTGCCCAGGCTGAAGTGCAATGGTGCAATAATCTCGGCTCACTTCAACCTCCGCCTCCCGGGTTCAAGCAATTCTCCCACCTCAGCCTCCCAGGTAGTTGGGACTACAGGCACCCACTATCGTGCCTGGCTAATTGTTTTCTATTTTTAGTAGAGACGGGGTTTCACCATGTTGGCCAGGCTGGTCTTAAACTCCTGACCTCAAGTGATCCACCCGCCTCGGCCTCCCAAAGTGCTGGGATTACAAGTGTGAGCCACCTCGCCCGGCCAGCATGTTTAGTAATTCTCTATAACTATCTTAGTCTCATGTATTAGATTTTCATTTTTTCTTTTTTCTATACAGGGTCTCGCTTTGTCACCCAGGCTGGAGTGCAGTGGCACTATTTTTTGAAGAGATGGGGTTCGCTATGTTGTGCAGGCTTAGATGTTCATCTTTTTTTCCCCTTGCTTTGATTTTAAGTTTGAGAGTTAGAAAAGTTTTATAAAGCTTCGGTATCTCCCTCACCAAACACACACACACACGCACACACACGCGCACATGAACTTGTGCGAGCAATCAGACTATCTGCCTTTACTTATTATTTGCTATGTTTTTTCTCTTCTGTCTCTAAATTATAATAATTTTGCTGTTCCTGAATTTTAATTATGTGATTGTTCTTTTGTTTCAATTAGATTTCTACTTTCTTGTGGCCCAGTGCTCTCTGGACTGAAGTCCAATTACTTTTCCTATAAGAGTAGAATTACAGCATAATTACCTTAATTTCTCCTACTTTCAGTAAGAGCCCAGTTAGATGAACAATACTTACCATCAAACTGATAGTGCATGGTCTGATGGATGCGTTCTGTGACACTGGCCAGCCAGTCTTGGAAGGATAAAGTCACTTGTGCCTCATCTAACAGCTGACCACAGGCTAGGAAAAAAAAACACACACACACACACACACATTTCTTTAGTAACTTTTCTTACAAAATAAACAGCTAACTGAAGTTTGAAAAAGTTAAGAAGTTTTTTATTTTTATTTTTTTGAGACGGAGTTTCACCCTTGTCGCCCAGGCCGGAGTGCAGTGGCATGATCTCAGCTCACTGCAGTCTCCGCCTCCCGGGTTCAAGCGATTTTCCTGCCTCAGACTCCTGAGTAGCTGGGATTACAGGTACCCTCCACCACACCTGGCTAATTGTTGCATTTTTATAGAGGTGGGGTTTCATCATGTTGGCCAGGCTGGTCTCCAACTCCTGACCTCAGGTGATCCACCCACCTCGGCCTCCCAAAGTGTAGGGATTACAGATGTGAGCCACCGTGTCCGGCCCCCACCTGTTTTTTATTTGTTGACAAGGCTTTGTCATGTTGCCCAGCTGGCTTCGAACTCCTGGGTTCAAGCAATCCACCTGCCTCAGCCTCCTGAAGTGCTGGGAGAAGTGTTAATAAGTTTGTCCAGAAAAAAAAAAAAACTTGAAGCTGAACTTCAAAGAAAGCCAATAAACTAAATGAAATAAGATATTCTGGGATTTTTTCTTTTTCAGACAGAGTCTCACTCTGTCACTCTGGCTGGGGTGAAGTGGCATGATCTTGGCTCACTGCACCCTCCGCCTCCCGGGTTTAAGCGATTCTCATGCCTCAGCCTCCTAAGGAGCTGGGACTACAGGTGCGTCACCATGCCCAGCCAATTTTGTTTTCTTTTTAATAGAGACAGGGTTTTTGCCATGTTGCCCAGGCTGGTCTCAAACTCTGGCCTCAAGTGATCTGCCCATCTTGGCCTCCCAAAGTGCTGGATTACAGGCATGAGTCACCTGAGGTCAGGAATTCAAGACCAGCCTGGCCAACATGGTGAAACCCCGTCTCTACGAAAAATACAAAAATTAGCTGGGTGTGGTGGCATGCGCCTGTAATCACAGCTACTCTGGAGGCTGAGGTGGGAGAATTACTTGAACCTGGGAGGCGGAGGTTGACAGTGAACTGAGATCGCGCCACAGCACTCTAGCCTGGAAAAGAGTAAGACTCTGTCTCAAAAAAAAAAAAAAAAGAAAATACGAAATGAGAAGCAACACTAAACTGCATATTAAAGAATGGTCCTATATAATGACTGTTTTAGGATGGGCTTGGTTGCTCATGCCTGTAATTCCAGCACTTCGGGAGGCTGAGGCAGGAGGATCACTTGAGCTCACAAGTTTGAGACCAGCCTGGGTAACATGGCGAAAGCTTGTCTCCACCAAAAATACAAAAAATTAACCAGGTGAGGCCGGGTGCAGTGACCCCCGCCTGTAATCCCAGCTCTTTAGGAGGCCAAGGTGGGCAGATCACGAGGTCAGGAGATCGAGACCAGCCTGGCTAATACGGTGAAACTAAAAATACAAAAAATTAGCCAGGTGAGGTGGCAGGCACCTGTGGTCCCAGCTACTCAGGAGGCTGAGGCAGAAGAATGGCGTGAACCCAGGAGGCGGAGCTTACAGTAAGCCGAGATCGCACCACTGTACTCCAGCCTGGGTGACAGAGCAAGACTCCGTCTCAAAAAAAAAAAAAAAATTTCCCGGGCGTGGTGGTGCATGACTGTGGTCCCAACTACCTCTGGGAGGATTGCTTAAGCCCAGGAGGCAGAGGCTGCAGTGAGCCGAGATCACGCCTCTGCACTCCAGACTGGGTGATAGAGTGAGACCCCATCTCAAGTAAAAATAAATAAATAAGTAAAAATAATGGCTGTTTTAATTAGTTCTGTTCCTGATGAATATGTATCCATATGCCCCAGACCCTCTCAATGATGAACATATTGTTTCATGCCAAGGTTGAGCACAAATAGATTAAGACTGAGTGATGAACACACTGTGGGTTGCAATGATATCTTCAGACTTAAAACCTAAAACCTTGTATTCAGAAATGTAAAATGAATTAATTCACTTTTTTTTTTTTTTTTTTTTGAGACAGAGTCTTGCTCTGTTGCCCAGGCTAGAGTGCAGTGGCACGATCTCGGCTCACTGCAACCTCTGCCTCCCAGGTTCAAGAGATTCTCCTGCCTCAGCCTCCTGAGTAGCTGGGATTACAGGCGCCTGCTACCGTGCCTGGCTAATTTTTGTATTTTTAGCAGAGATGGGGTTTTAACATCTTGGCCAGACTGGTCTTGAACTCCTGACCTTGTGATCCAACCACCTCGGCCTCCCAAAGTGCTGGCATTACAGGCATGAGCCACCATGCCTGGCCAAATTCACTTTTTTTGTGTGTTGCTTTTTTTTTTGAGGCGGAGTCTCGCTCTGTCACCCAGGCTGGAATGCAGTGGTATGATCTCGGCTCACTGCAAGGTCTGCCTCCCGGGTTCACACCATTCTCCTGCCTCAGCCTCCCAAGTAGCTGGGACTACAGGTGCCCGCCACCATGCTCAGCTAAATTTTTGTATTTTTAGTAGACAGAGTTTCACCGTGTTAGCCAGGACGGTCTTGATCTCCTGACCTCGTGATCCGCTTGCCTTGGCCTCCCAAAGTGCTGGGATTACAGGCGTGAGCCACCGCGCCTGGCATTCACTTTTAAATATAAGTGAAAGTGAAATCTTGCAGCCCTGGAGTAAATAACTGGAAAATACAGTAACGAGTGATGGAATTTAATGGAGCCAGTTTAGAGTTAAGAGTCAAAAGGCTATGGGAGGCTGGATATGGTGGCTCATGCCTGTAATCCCAGCACTTTGGGAGGCCAAGGCGGGTGGATCACCTGAGGTCAGGAGTTCGAGACCAGCCTGGCCAACATGGTGAAACCCTGTCTCTACTAAAAATACAAAAAATTAGCCAGGCGTGGTGGTGTGCACCTATAATCCCAGCTACTCGGGAGGAGGCAGGAGAATCACTTGAGCCCAGGAGGCGGAGGTTGCAGTAAGCTGAGATTATACCACTATACTCCAGCCTGGGTGACAGAGTGAGACAGAGTCTCACAAAAAAAAAAAAAAAAAAAATGGCTATGGAACCTAGGACCCCTACCCACTGAGTGACCAGGGTCCATGTCTCAAGTTCCTCTCTTCTAAGATGAAGATATGCATCTGGATGATCTCCAGATTCTTTCTTCTCTTAAAATATCTTTAGTCCGGGCATGGTAGCTCATGCCTATAATCCTACCACTTTGGGAGGCTGAGGTGGGTGGATCTCTTGAGCCCAGGAGTTTGAGACCAGATTGGGCAACATGACGAAACTCCATCTCTACTAAAAATACAAATAAATAACCAAATGTGGTGGCATGTGCCTGTAGTCCCAGCTACTTGGGAGGCTAAGGTAGGAGGATAACTTGAGCCCAGGAGGCTGCAGTGAGCTGTAATTTAGATTGAAGCCATCTTCCTTTTTCCTTGCACCAAAGGAAGTACAAAAAATTATTAAAAATCAGTCAGGCACAGTGGCTAATGGCTATAATCCCAGCACTTTGGGAGGCCAAGGCAGGCAGATCACTTGAGGCCAGGAGTTTGAGAGCAGCCTGGCCAACATAGCAAAACCCCATCTCTACCAAAAATACAAAAATTAGAAGAGCATAGTGGCAAATGCTTGCAATCCCACCTACTTGGGAGGCTGAGGCACAAGAATTGCTTGAACCTGAGAGGCGAAGGTTGCAGTGAGCTGAGATCGCGCCATTGCACTCTAGCCTGGGTGACAGAGCAAGACTCTGTCTCAAAAAAATATATGTATATAAATAATAAAAAAATCTATGTGATACTGTTGATCTGCTTACTTTGTGACTTTCCTTAAACACTTATGCCTAGAATGCATAATTTTTTTTTTTTTTTTTTTTTTTTTTGAGGCAGTCTTGCTCTGTCACCCAGGCTAGAGTACAGTAGCATGATCTCGCTCACTGCAACCTTTGCCTCCCAGGTTTAAGCGATTCTCCTGCCTCAGCCTCCCAAGTAGCTGGGATTACAAGCACATGCCACCACACTTGGCTAATTTTTTTATACTTTTTAGTAGAGACAGGGTTTCACCATGTTGGCCAGGCTGGTTTCAACTCCTGACCTCAAGTATCTGCCCACCTCAGCTTCCCAAAGTGCTGGGATCACAGGCGTGAGCCACTGCACCTGGTCATAAGTTCTTAATGAATTACTTAATTAGTACTGTTTTATATTATTCTGTTTTTTCTTCATCTCATCCTGTTACCCGTGCAGTGGTGCAATCATGACACACAGAAGCCTCAACATCCCAGGCTCAAGCAATCTTCCCACCTCAGCCTCCTAAGTAGCTGGGTCTACAGGCATGTGACACCACACCTGGCTAATTTTTTGTTGTTGTTTTGGTAGAGATGGAGTCTCACTACTCCCACCTTGGCCTCCCAAAGTGCTGGGATTATAGGCGTGAGCCACCACCCCCAGTCACATAAAACACCATTTTCCTTCAACTTCGAATCTCTACCAATTGCACATGAGTAATAAGCAATAAGATGAACACATCCTGCAAGACACCTGCTGCTAAACATGTCAGAATTTTTTGTTTAAATACATAATTTAGGCCAGGCGTGGTGGCTCACGCCTGTAATCTCAGTACTTTGTGAGGCTAAGGTGAGCAGATCACTTGGGGTCAGGAGTTTGAGACCAGCCTGGACAATACGGTGAAACCCCGTCTCTACTAAAAATATAAAAATTAGCCAGGCATGGTGGCATGCACCTGTAATTCCAGCTACTTGGGAGGCTGAAACAGGAGAATTGCTTGAGCCCAGGGGCAGAGGTTGCAGGGAGCCGAGATCACATCATTGTACTCCAGCCTGGGCGACAGAGTGAGACTCTGTCTCCAAAAAAAAAAAGGAAATAAAAATAAATACATAAATTACTTTTTGAGATAATTGTACATTCACACGTGGTTGTAAGAAATATAAGGCTTGTATACCCTTTATCCAGATTCATCCAAGAGTAGCAGTTTTTAAAACTAGAGTACATCACAGTGAGGAAAATTACATGGCTACAACCTAGTGACCTTATTCACATCTCACCAGCTTTATGTACTTGTGTGTGGTATGCATACAAATAGTTCCAACGTAATTTTAGGACATGTGTAGACTTGTGTGACCAACACCACAGTCAAGACACAAAACAGTCCACAACAAGACGCCCTGTGCTACTCTTTTATTGCTGCTGTTACAACCCTCTCAACTCCCTCTTTCCTTTTTTTTGAGACTAAGTCTTGCTCTTATTGCCCAGGCTGAAGTATAATGGTGCAATCTTGGCTCATTGCAACCTCCGCCTCCCGGGTTTAAGTGATTCTCCTGCCTCAGCCTCTTGAGTAGCTGGGATTACAGATGTCTGCCACCACATACGGCTACTTTTTTCTATTTTTAGTAGAGACAGGGTTTTACCATGTTGGCCAGACTGGTCTCGAACTCCTGACCTAAGGTGATCTGCCTGCCTCAGTCTCTCAAAGTGTTGGGATTACAAGTGTGAGCACTGTGCCCAGCCCCTACCCCCCTTTAAATCTTGTCAACTACTAATCTATTCTCCAACTCTATGGTTTTAGACATAATTGAGCTTTTTAAAAAAATTATTATTATTATTATTATTATTATTATTATTATTTTTGAGATGGAGTCTCGCTCTGTTGCCCAGGCTGGAGTACAGTGGCCGGATCTCAGCTTACTGCAAGCTCCACCTCCCGGGTTCATGCCATTCTCCTGCCTCAGCCTCCCGAGTAGCTGGGACTACAGGTGCCCGCCACCTCACCCAGCTAGTTTTTTGTATTTTTTAGTAGAGACGGGGTTTCACCGTGTTAGCCAGGATGGTATCCATCTCCTGACCTCGTGATCTGCCCGTCTCGGCCTCCCAAAGTGCTGGGATTACAGGCTTGAGCCACCATGCCCGGCCAAAAAAATTATTTTTTAAAATTAAAAAATATTATTTCATCACCCAGGTATTTTTAAAATTTAATTATACATATGTTTTGTTTGTTTGTTTGTTTTTGAGACAGAGTCTCGCTCTGTCGCCCAGGCTGGAGTACAGTGGCCGGATCTCAGCTTGCTGCAAGCTCCGCCTCCCAGGTTTACTCCATTCTTCTGCCTCAGCCTCCCGAGTAGCTGGGACTACAGGTGCCCGCCACCTCGCCCAGCTAGTTTTTTGTATTTTTTAGTAGCGACGGGGTTTCACCGTGTTAGCCAGGATGGTCTCAATTTCCTGACCTTGTGATCCGCCCGTCTCGGCCTCCCAAAGTGCTGGGATTATAGGCTTGAACCACCGCGCCCGGCTGTTTGTTTTTTTAAGTAGAGACAGGGTTTTGCCACGTTGGCCAGGCTGACCTCAAACTGCTGGCCTCAAGTAATCCACCTGGCTTGGCCTCCCAAAGTGCTGGGATTACAGGCATGTGCCACCACACCCAGCCACATCACCCAAATTATTAAGCCTAGTATCCATTAGTTATTTTTCCTGATTCTCTCACCCGCTTCCACCTTTCCTCCCTCCTCTCACGTTTCACCCTCCAATAACCCCCGGTGTGTTGCTCCCCTCTATGCGTCCATGTGTTCTCATCATTTAGTTCCCACTTATAAGTGGGAACATGCTGTATTTGGTTTTCTGTTCCTGCATTAGTTTGCTAAGGATAATGGCCTCCAGCATAATTTAGCTTTGAGCATGATTTGAAACTGGTGGGACAGGAAAGACTTCAGCCTCAGTGCCTCTGTTAGTGTTTATATTGGGACTCTTTGGGTGACAATGTGCAACATTTCTTTTGATTATACTGCTTCTGGCTTCTTTAGGATGACTTTCCACCACGGTAGCCTATTCTAGGGAGGGGAAACTTACCCTGCCTTTTTAACGAGGAAGCAACCACAGGCTTTTTCAGGCCACTTTTCCTTAGATTACTGCTCACTGCATCTTGAGGCAGTGGTGAACTGTTCATCTGTGCACCTAAACCACAAATCATTACAGGTTTAACAATGTATCTGCTAAATATAAATTGATTTGATGTTAATTTTTAGAGTCTAAAACATATAAACAGTCTTTGCTAATTTCTAGGTTAGCTTCACAGTTTCTAGAAGGGGTTAGCATTAGCCTTTACACATAAAATTTTAGCTTTCTTATGCTCTTTATAGGAAATTGGATGAATAAACAGAAATGAAAGGAAGAAAAACATTCACTTATTGCTCCCACCTGTCAGACAATTACGATGAATTTTCTAGTGAACTGTCTTCCATTTTCTTCTCTGTGAATGTACTGCTGGTTTTGTGATTTTTTTTTTTTTTTTTTTTTGAGATAGAGTCTTGCTCTGTCGCCCAGACTGGAGTGCAGTGGCATGATCTCGGCTCACTGCAAGCTCCACCTCCTGAGTAGCTGGGACCACAGGCACCCGCCACCATGCCTGGCTAACTTTTTTTTTTTTTTTTTTTTTTTTTTTTGAGACAAAGTCTGTCTGTGTCGCCCAGGCTGGAGTGCAGTGGCGCGATCTCAGCTCACTGCAACCTCCACCTCCCGGGTTCATACCATTCTCCTGCCTCAGCCTCCTGAGTAGCTGGGACTACAGGCGCCCGCCACCATGCCCGGCTAATTTTTTATATTTTTAGTAGAGACAGGGTTTCACCGCGTTAGCCAGGACGGTCTCGGTCTCCTGACCTCGTGATCCACCCGCCTCGGCCTCCCAAAGTGCTGGGATTACAGGCGTGAGCCACCGCACCCCGCCGAAATTCAAGTTTAACTGAGTATTCTATACTTTATCTGGCTACCCAAGTGATCTGAGCATTTTCCCAAATTCTTTATTACAATTTATTTTTTATTTTTATTTTTTAGAGATGAGGTCTTGCTATGTTGCCCAGGCTGGAATGCAGTGGCTATTCGCAGGTCCAATCACAGTGGGCTAGAGCCTTGAGCTCCTGGGCTCAAGGGATCCTCCTGCCTCAGTTTCCTGAGTAGCTGGGACTACAGGCATGCCCCACTGCACCCAGACTATACTCATTTTTATGCCTGCCTGATATTCTATGGTAAAGTGGCTTTACCATGGTTCATTTAACTATCCCCAGTGGTTAACTCTTAGTTGTTTCTAATTTTTTAATACTCTAAATAATCATAAAATCAGTATCTCCAGACAAAATGTTTTTCCTATACCAATAATTATTTCCTTAAAAAAGATTATTTAGAAGTGGGGCTGGGCATGGTGGCTCACACCTGTAATCCCAGCACTTTGGGAGGCCAAGACAGGTGGATCACCTGAAGTCAGGAGTTCGAGACCAGTCTGGCCAACATAATGAAACCTCATCTCTAAAAATACAAAAATTAGCTGGGCATGGTAGCAAGCACCTGTAATCCCAGCTACTTAGGAGACCGAGGCAGGAGAATCACTTGAACCCGGGAGGTGGAGGTTGCAGTGAGCTGAGATTGCGCCATCACACTCCAGCCTGGGTGACGAGAGCCAAACTCCATCTCAAAAAAAAAAAAAAAAAAACAGCCAAGCATGGTGGCACATGCCTGTAATCCCACCTACTTGGGAGGCTAAGGTAGGAGAATTGCTTGAACCCAGGAGGCGGAGGATGCAGTGAGCCGAGATCACATCATTGCACGATCCAGAGCAAGACTCCGTTTCCAAAAAAAAGGGCAAAGACTAATAAGTAAACATTTAACAACAATTTCTGCTCTATATTCCTGCCAGAACTGCCTCTCTAAAATGCACAAATGACCATGTCACTTTGTTTCTCCATCTTTCTTCAACTTCCCAGCACCAAAACTCTTATGCATGACCACCTGATCCATCCCTAGCAATATTCCCAACTTTGCCAGCTGGGCATGGTGGCTCACATCTGTAATTCCAACACTTTGGGAGGCTAGGGCAGGAGGATCACTTGAGGTCAGGAGTTTGAGACCAGCCTGGTCAACCAGTGAAACCCTGTCTCTACAAAAAACAAACCAAAAACTTAGCCGGGCATGGTATCTTGTGCCTGTAGTTCCAGCTACTTGGGAGGCTGAGGCAGGAGGATCTCTTGAGCCTAGGAGGTCCAGGCTGCAGTGAGCATGCCCCTGCACTCCAGCTTGGGCAACAGAGTGAGAACTCATCTCCTAAAAAACAAACAGGCCAGACGCGGTGGTTCACGCCTGTAATCCCAGCACTTTGGGAGGCCGAGATGGACAGATCACAAGGTCAGGAGATCGAGACCATCCTGGCTAACACGGTGAAACCCCATCTCTACTAAAAATATAAAAAATTAGCTGGGCATGGTGGCAGGCCCCTATAGTCCCAGCTACTCGGAAGGCTGAGGCAGGAGAACAGCGTGAACCCAGGAGGTGGAGCTTGCAGTGAGCCGAGATGCGCCACTGCACTACAGCCTGGGCAACAGAGTGAGACTACGTCTCAAAAGAAAAAAACAAACAAACAAAAAAACACATGAAACTTTGCTAATTTGGTAGCAAAAGGTATCTTGTTTTAATTTTGCATTTCTAAAATGTTTGCACTTTTCTGTTTACTAGTAAGTTTGGAGTTTGGTCCACAGGTAGGGACCAAGTAATATTTTCATTTTGTTTAGACTCTAGGTCTCTTGATGCTTACCTACTAGGATACTTCACCATTTTCATATTGATTTATCAGAGTCCTTAACTGACACTAGTATTAAGCATTTGAATTTAAAAATGTGGCCTGGCCGGGCATGGTGGCTCACGCCTATAATCCCAGCACTTTGGGAGGCCAATGAGGGTGGATTCACCTGAGGTCAGGAGTTCAAGACCAGCCTGGCCAACAGGGTGAACCCCATCTCTACTAAAAATACAAAAATTAGCCGGGCATGGTGGTGGGCGCCTGTAATCCCAGCTACTCGAGAGGCTGAGGCATGAGAATTGCTTGAACCTGGGCAGTGGAGGTTGCAGTGAGCCGAGATCACATCAGTGCACTCCAGCCTTGGCAACAGAGTGAGACTCCATCTCTCAATAAATAAATAAATAAATAAATAAGGCTGGGTGCAGTGGCTCACACCTGTAATCCCAGCACTTTGGGAAGCCAAAGCGGATGGATCACCTGAGGTCAGGAGTTCGAGACCAGCCTGACTAATATGGTGAAACCCCATCTCTACTAAAAATACAAAAATTAACTGGGCGTGCACCTGTAGTCCCAGCTACTCAGGAGGCTGATATGCGAACTGCTGGAACCCGGGAGGCAGAGGTTGCAGTAAGCCAAGATTGCACCACTGCATTCCAGCCTGGGCGACAGAGTAAGACTCCATCTCAAAAAAAAAAAAAAAAGAAAAAAAGGAAAAAAATGTGTGTGTGGGTGTGTATATGTGTGTGTTTCTCCATATACTGAAAATGAGGACAATAAACTATATTTCTAAATTAGTGTGGGGAATATAACCACTGTCACAAAATTTTTTTTTTTTTTCTTTGAGACGGAGTCTCGCTCTGTCACCCAGGCTGGAGTGCAGTGGTGCAATCTCCGCTCACTGCAAGCTCCACTGCCTCCCGGGTTAACGCCATTCTCCTGCCTCAGCCTCCCTAGAAGCTGGGACTACAGGCACCCACCACCACGCCCGGCTAATTTTTTTTGTATTTTCAGTAGAGACGGGGTTTCACCGTGTTCACCAGGATGGTCTTGATCTCCTGACCTCATGATCCGCCCACCTCGGCCTCCCAAAGTGCTGGGATTACAGGCGTGAACCACCGTGCCCGGCCTGTCACAAAAATTTTTTAAACACTCTATGGATGAAAACTTCATAATACTATCCTAAGGCAGATTAAGGTATAAGATTAATCTGTTTAAGGGGTGTACACACATATACAGTAAAAGCAGAATTTGGTTGGATCTTATTTTTGGCTAAGTAATCAAACTTTTAGCTTAACTTGAAAAAGAATCATCAATGGAGAGTAAAACGTTTCTCAGGAAAAAATCCATAAGAACAAAAACATATTTCTTGGCCAGGTGTGGTAGCTCACACCTATAATTCCAGCACTCTGGGAGGCCAAGATGGGAGAATCACTTAAGGCCTGGAGTTCGAGGCCAGCCTGGGCAACATGGTAAGACCCGTGTCTCTTTAATAAAAATAAAATAAAATATAATATTTTCTTATAATTGTTGAGGTTCAGTAAAAGACATATAACATAGTAAAACAATCTCTAAAGACGATATCACCAAACCAACCAACCAGACTCTTACCAGATACTTCATCCTTTCTCCTCTTCTTTGACTTAGAGGCAGTAGACTCACAAGCTGATACTGTTGATTCTGAATGGCAACCTAACTGGGGTACAATAATCTCTTTAAGACCTAAAAAATAGAAGATTTCTGAATTGTTAATCCTATCCAAGGGTAAGTATGAGTATGGGCCTCTATCTAGCAAAAAGTTAATTTCTTTTTAAAAATCCCCCAAACAAATTATCCCAGTGTGGGCAACATAGGCAGACCCCATCTCTACAAAAAATAAAAAATTAGCACATCTGTGGTCCCAGTTACTTGAGAGGCTGAAGTGGGAGGATCACTTGAGCCCAGGAGGGTCAAGGCTGTAATGAGCTGTGATTACGTCACTGCATGCCAGCCTAGGCGACAGAGCCAGGCCCTGTTTCAAAAAACGAACCAAAAACAAAAACCAAAAAAAATTATGGACTGATTGCTTGCTTTAAAATAAGTTCCTTGGGCTGGGTGCAGTGGCTCACGTCTGTAATCCCAGCACTTTGGGAGGCCGAGCTGGGTGGATCACCTGAGGTCAGGAGTTTGAGACCAGTCTGGCCAACATGGTGAAACCCCATCTCTAATAAAAATACAAAAATTAGCTGGGCATGGTGGCACATGCCTGTAGTCCCAGCTACTCAGGAGACTGAGGCAGGAGAATTGCTTGAACCCAGGAGGTGGAGATTGTAGTGAGCCGAGATTATGCCATTGCACTCCAGCCTGGGTGACAGAGTGAGACTCCATCTCAATAAATAAATAAATACATAAATAAATAAATTCCTTTAGACTGGGCACAATGGCTTACGCCTGTAATCTCAGCACTTTGGGAGGCTGAGGCAGGCAGATCACCCGAGGCCAAGAGTTTGAGACCAGAGTGGCCAACATGGAGAAACTCCGTCTCTACTAAAAATACAAAAATTGGTCAGGCATGGTGGCAGGTGCCTGTAATCCCAACTACTTGGGAGGCTGAGGCATGAGGATTCCTTGAACCCGGGATGCAGAGGTTGTAGTGAGCCAAGGTTGTGCTGCTGCACTCCAGCCTGGGCAATGGAGCAGATTCTGTCTCAAAAAAAAAAAATTTTTTTTTTGTTCATTCTTTGTTATAATTAACACAGGGCATCTGTGGAAGAGTAAACAGCAAACTAACTTTGCTAGATTGTCTCAGTAAAAAATGATCAAGTCTCTTCATCATTAATTTCAACCAACCAACCAACCTTTATGCAAGTATGCTGACTGGGACTGAAAGAAGGAATGCAACCAGGCGCGGTGGCTCACACCTGTAATCCCAGCACTTTGGGAGGTTGAGGCAGTAGGACTGCTTCAGCCCAGGAGTTCAAGACCAGCCTGGGCAACAAAGTAAGACCCCCATCTCTGCAAAAAAATTTTAAAAATTAGCCAGGCATGGTGGCACGTGCCTGTGGTCCTAGCTATCTGCAGCGACTGAGGTGGGAGGATCTCGAGCCTGAGAGGTCAAGGCTGCTGTGAACTGTGATCATGCCACTGCATTCTAGCCTGGGTAACAAAGTGAGACCCTGTCTCAAAAAAAAAAAAAAAAAAAGAAGGGACACTTTTAATTATCTAGCAACTGTTTCTGAAGGTTGCTAAGACAATCTCCAAATGTATCAATGGAACTCTTTCATTGCAATTTTAGAAAAACATAATAACCAGGTTAACCATACCACCTACCGCTGGAATCAAAATTTAGGAAGTCTGAGAATTCCTGAGCCAATGTCTCGTCACTGGCAAAGGCACAGATGCAAGCAAAGAAATGAATGCATCTCTGGGCTGCCTCATCCTTGGAGGCATTTGACTTGTGCGATTTCAGAGTCTGACAGGAGCAGAAGAAACGGCGCTCAGGCAAGCTTTTGGCACTGATTTTCTGCACAAAAGATGTATGCAAATACCCCAAACTGTGCTTCTGGCTTGCCTTGCATTTCACCACCAAGATGTTTTTAGTAATTCTCTGCACCAGAGGACCTGTGGGTTCCGTGGCCAACTGCCAGATGGTCTGTTTGGTTTCCGGGGAGGCCTGCATTGCATTCAGGACCGAGCTCTTCAGGGTCAGAGGGGTGGCCTCTGCCTGGCAGTTCACCGCCAGCTTGATGTGCTGGCACTGGTTTTCCACAACGCCTTGAGTGGCAGCTTTCAGGCATGAGGGGACATAACACCGTCCAGAGCTCAGCTGAGTGATGATTGTCCCATCCACCGTCTGGATTGTTGTCTCTGAAACTCCAAGCTCCACAAAGCATCGGTAATCAGGGCCCCGGTCTCTTTGCCGCACTGAGTAGACCTGAAGATCAGAGCCTGTAATGATTTTGACAGCTTCAACACTAGGCTGCTTGCGTGCACCATAGCGGAATATGGTTCCACATGTCTTGTTCTTACAGCTCAGTCCCCGGGTTCCATTGTATGTGCCACATCGGGGACACTTTCTGATTCCCCTCAATGTGGCCTTCCCCAAATCAGATAAGAAAGCTGGGACTTTAGTCCTCAGAGAATTTGGTTCCATTTTTCACAGGCCCTACAAAAGATAATATACCCAATAGCATGAGTATACCTTCACACACAAAAGTTAAAGTCACTTGTAACATTTAGTACAGAAAGCAAAATATGAAAAAGCTATCCACTATTTTTTTTTTTTTTTTTGAGACGGAGTCTCGCTCTGTCACCCATGTTGGAGTGCAGCGGCGCAATCTCGGCTCACTGCAACCTCCGCCTCCTGGGTTCAACCGATTCTCCTGCCTCAGCCTCCTGAATACCTGGGACTACAGGCGCCCGCCACCACGCCCAGCTAATTTTTGTATTTTTAGTAGAGACAGGATTTGACCATGTTGGCCAGGCTCGCCTCAAACTCCTGACCTTGTGATCCACCTGCCTAGGCTTCCCAAAGTGCTGGGATTACAGGCGTGAGCCACCACACCCGGCTGCTATCCACTATTTTTAAACTGTACCACAAAACAACATAAATTTAAACCTACAAACAAAATGAAAGTAAAGGAAACTGCCTTTCATACCTATTTTTAAAAATCCTAAAAATCAAAGCATTTCTCCAGGTTTAACTCTGTTTTATATAACAATGGAGGTTAGTTAACCCAATCTTTACATCCCAGATGTTTAACTTCAGCAAAAACTAGAGAACATGAAAGATGAGTTTTTTCCCTTCCATCATTCCCCACAAAACCCAGCCCAATCCTACCTGTACCAGCTGCCAAGGCATCTGGAAAACAGTGTAACCTGAATTAATAAGACCTAAAAGGTGATTCATTAGTTTCTAATAATCAGGCGAAAACACGATCATTTGCAGACTAATGATAAATGCTTAACCCAAAGTCTTCTGAAGTTTGAGCTGTATGGTGTAACAATGCAGACATTCTGCCTCCTCCTCCTTCACCAGCAAATGGCAAAGCTTCTGCCCAATGTTCCACAAATAAGATTCCCACTTCCCTAAGTGAAGATCTTGATAGTCTGCAAGTAAAACAAGAAAAAATATCAAAGTTATACAAAGACAGGATGATTCTTTCCTTGGAAATCAAACAGAATAGGAATCAAAGTCTTTCACAATTACTTGAGAAGTATTTGACAGAAATTATTATGGAAATGGTTAAGTGTTTTGTACTTCCAACTGTAAGAAGGTAAAAAGGTGCTAATGTCATTACAAAGGGGGTTGTCGAGAACACTTTAGAGGCCTGGCATGGTGGCTCACTCCTGTAATACCAGAGATTTGGGAGGCTGAGGTGGAGGATACTTGAGCCCAGGAGTTCAAGACCAGCCTGGACAACATAGTAAGATCTCATTTCTATAAAAAAAAATTAAAAATTAGCTGGGCATGGTAGTGTGCACCTGTAGTTCCAGCTATGTTGGAGGCAGAAGTGGGAGGATCACCTGAGTCCAGGAGAGCAAGGCTGCACATTGTGCCATTATACCCCAGCCTTGGCGACAGAGCAGGACCCCATCTCTTTTTTTTTTTTTTTGAGACAGAGTCTCAATCTGCTCACCCAGGCTGGAGTGCAGGGTGCAATCTCGGCTCACTGCAACCT